>NC_142674.1:22592408-22808658 GCF_964200805.1 Pocillopora damicornis
ACGCGTGTAAATCGATTGCTTCAATGGTTTGTTGGAAGCCTGCTAAACTGCGCGGGAATTGAAGGTGGTCTGGGAGGTTTTTCTGGAATTTTTGCCATTGCCTTCTGATGTGTTCGGGTACGCTTTGGTCCCATGGAAGGTGTTGGTCACAAACTTCTCGATACAAGAACTTCCCCACGAGGGATACTGGTGACGCTAGGCCAAGGGGGTCGTAAATTGAAGCGAGGAACCGCAACATTTCCCTCTTAGTCACTTCTGGGGGTGCTTCTGGAAACTTCACAGCAATGGTGTCCTCCGTCTTGTCCCATGGTAGCCCCAACATCTTGGTTTCTCCGGTTTTAACTCCAAGTTGTTCCTTGGCATAACTTTGTCTCTCGTCTTCCGACTTCGGTTCTTCGTTCGTTTCCAGATCTGGCTCGTTGGAATGCCACTTGTGTAGTTCGAACTGCGCCTCCCCAAAGACTGCGACAGCTGTTTCTTTTAGTTTGCGCACCTTGTCTTTGGTTTCTCCACCGGTAATGACATCGTCCACGTACAGGCTCTTTTGGATCTCTTCCACTTCTTTTGGGTGTCTTTCTTTTAGGCTTTCCAGGTGTTGCTGCAGTGTTCCCCCTAACAAGAACGGTGACTGCACCAGGCCAAACAATGCACGGGTAAATCTCAACACTTCCACATTTGATACATCTCTGTTCTTTATCCAGTGGAATCTTAAAGCATCTCGATCTTCTAGTCGAATACGTACTTGCAGGAAGGCCTGCTTAAGGTCACCTGCCAACGCCACTGGCTTCAGACGGTTTCTTATTAGCACATCCCACAGCAGGTTCTGAAGGGGTGGCCCCGTCTCCAAACAATCGTTAAGGGAGGGACTCTTCTCATTTGATCTCGCTGACGCATCGAACACGATTCTCAGCTTGGTGGATTCTGCTGACTCTCTGATGACAGGCTTGTGTGGGATGTAGAACTCTCTTCCCACTGGGTCTGAAGACACCTTCTCTACGATCCCTTTCGCCAACTGATCTTGAATGACTTCGTCATACTGGGCCAGAAGGTTGGGCTCTTTCTGTAATTTCTTTATCAGGCTTTCGAGTCTTCGTAGACTTCCACACTCGTTGTTTGGGAGGAGATCATGACCATGTTTCCATAGTAGCCCCGTCTCATACCATCCTTCATCGCTTCGTCTGAGTTGCTCTTTAAAATCGTCGTACACTGTTTGCTGATCACCATTTGGCCTGTCCTCAAGGCCCAACACGTCAAGACTACATAGCTGGTCGTAATCAGTGGACGACGTTCTGGTGAGATAAACACTGCTCAGGTGTGCTTCCTTTCCGGCCGACATCATTGTCCAGCCTAAAGTGGTTAGCTCAGCTATGGGTTCTCCGGCCTTTCCAATTCTTGGTTTTGTGTCGGTCTTTATCCGCGAGTATTCACTAGCCCCCAGTATCAGATGGATGGGTAGTTCCGATTTCGTGTCTCCATCATCCATGACTACTCCTTCGAGGTGGGTGAACTGGTTGATCTTTTCCGAATATCTTGGGTTGGGCACCGACAGTAGGACACTTTTATCGACTTTGCTCACTGTGGTTGCCATCTCGAAACTCCCATGGGTGTTTGCAATCTTAACGTTGTATTGTTGAATCTTCTGGTTTGTCGAACACATCATCATGTCAATTCTCTTGTGCTCTATTCTTGACGGTTGCTTTCCAAGTCGTTTGACAAGTGCTGCTGAGGCATACGAGCTTCCCGCCCCAGTGTCCAGTAACGCACGGCATGTTACGCCGTCCACATTGACAACCACGATTGGGTAAATGACTGCTCCTTCACTGGTGGCTAGCAACATCTGCTGGGAATCTCTGTCACATATTGAAGTATGATGTCTGCCGTTGCACTTCTGACAACTTCTCACAATACGACACTCAGCAGCTCGGTGTTTGGTACCAGTGCAGTTGAAACATAAACCTTTCTCACTGAGGTGCTTTCTTCTCTGTGCCACACCCACTATCTTGTCACAGTCGAGGGACTTGTGTCCGCTAGATTTGCAATAAACGCATAGTCTCGGTTTCCACTCGTCTTGCCTCGAGTTAAACAATTTGTCTCGGGATTTAGGCGGCAGGGTTCTGCCACTGCTTGGTTCTTCGGATGAAGGCAACGGATTTCTTTCGCACCACTTTCGAAGTGACTCTAACATCTGAGGAAATCCCCACTCTTGCCAGTTGTCGTCCAAACGGACAAGGTCAGCCCTGATGTCAGGTAGTTTGTCCAAGGTAACTCGAACGTAGCCATTTATCTCTTGAATTTTTCCCATGGTTTCCAGTGCTTGAGCATTAGTTGACAGCTTCTCGTAGAATGGGTGTATTTTTGCTGGCTGAGATCCCTGTATGGTGGGTAAGGAAATAATACACTGCATGTGCGCGTTGGACACTTCGCTCGGTTTCCCGTACTTTGCTGTCAGAATGCTTTTAGCTCGTCCGTAGCCTTCTGTATTGTAAGGCAAGCCATCTACCGATGCACGAACTTTGGGGGTGAGAAGCTCTTTGAGGTATGAAAATTTCGCTACTTGTGTAATACTAGCCTTATCGATTTCAGTTTCGAATTGGCTCCAAAACCTCAACCAGTCGAGGCGGGTTCCTTGAAATTTAGTGATGGTTAACTTGGGTAACTTGGCGCCACTCTCCTTTAGAGATTTGTTTCGATCCTCTTCTAATTTCTTTACGTGGTCGCGTTTGACCTTCAATTTTGCCTCCTCGAATTTCAACTCTTCTTCGTAACGACGATTCCTTTTCTCCTCTTCTTTCTTTTCCTCCTCGTCTCTCAATTCGCGTAAAGCCTCCTCTCGTAGATTCCTTGCCTCTACTCTCACATTATCGGCGAGTTTTTCGAATACGTCGACTTGCCCTTCGATTTCCAATGTCCATTCTCTCACGTCGTTCGGGTCGTCTCCTTGCTCTATTTTTAGCGCTTGTATTTGAACCTTCTGTTCATGAACGCCGTCTAGCTGTTTTTCCAAATCCTTTTGCAATCGCTCTAACGCTTTCAGTTCTTTCTTCTCTCGAATTCTAGGTACTTCTTCGGTCGTGAATTTCAACATTCGGAGCTTTGCGTCGATCTTTTTCACCGCTTGCTCAAGCTCAGCCATTTGTTGTTTTTGATAAAACCACGCGGTCAGTGTGATTTCTGTGATTAATTTTCTGTTTCTTTTAAGCCGTGTCCTGGCAGGGTCGCCACTTTTGTCGGGAAATGGTGCTCGCCGACAAAGGAAACTCACGCGTCTGAAGATTTTCACCAGATTTTAATATATTTTCGCTTTTTCGGTACACGTCGTGGTATTCTCTCCTAAATCAATCCTATCTGTTTGTAATTCTATCTTTTTTCAATATCATATCATATAACAATCACGCGTTTCGCAATCAGTTCATGCACGTCATAAAAGGTAACACAACTCGCTTCCGGTCACGACATAGGAGACATGAAAAATGTGCCACCGACTTGTCTATAAAATAGAAACAGATGGCAAACAAGACCTTTAAATTTCCACCATTAGTAAACCGCAAAAACGAACACTCTGATCTCACTTTTATTTCGTGTAGACCTCAAATGAACCCCGTCGAAAATATGCAAAGAAAAAAATAAACACTGTTTTTCTCGGCTGAAGCAAATATTTTCCTTTCAGCGCCTTAAGGTTGACAATAGACGAAGCTAAAAGCTTTTGCCAATAAGTGTCTTGATTGTCTATGGATTAGCAGCCGCACTGTATATTTGTAAATACGTCATCTTTCTTCGGTCTTCAAATGAAAAACGAAATCAGATCAATCCGAACTTAAAAAAACTGGTCGTAAAGATACAGATACTGATATTGATCCAGATACGCTTACTTGAGAAAAGGACCGAATACATCGTACCACTTTGATCCATTTTTCGTAGCATTATAACAGCTAGACTTGGCCAGACAAACCTCGACGGGTTAAGAACAAATTAGCGACAGACGATTATTGTCTTTTTTTTTTTTTTTTTCAAAGTATGGCTGTGATTTATGCAGATTAATGCTAGCGAACTTAAAAAAACAACAAAACAAACTTGATGTTTAAGTAGATATTCTGAGGGATCACTGGTATCCAATTGTCTGTTTTCCTTCTAGAAGAAGTAAAGCTCGCGAAAAAGGTGATTCGGGGGCGTTTTCTTGAGTGTAATCAAGGGTTGATGAGCACAAACAATAGCTTGCGTACATTATACGAGTGTCTTCTTTCTTCAGTAATTTATTGCGGACAGTAAATGAATAAAGAAAATGCACAAAAGCGAATAGAATGAATAGAGCAATTTTTAATTGTTTGTCGACAGTAATCAATGATTGCTCTGTTTTTCCTTTACATCAAGTTTAAGTTCAAAGTTTCATTCACCAACTTGAACTTCACTTCGTGATTGGTCCAGAAAACTCGCACCACCATCTCAGCTAATTAGTTGCAAAACTAAAACCATCACAACCTGGTCGTCTGAGTTTTCCCGCGCCTTAGGCAGCTTGGTTGGTTTTTTTTTCAAGGTTTCATTGGCTCTTAATGGTATTTCGTTTCTTCTGACTGACCTTCGTGATTATTTTGGTTTTGGTTTTACAACGCACAATCGAAAAGCTCACTTACTAGTCGAAACTGAAAACTCCAAAAGTGAAACTCAGACATGCGAAGCGTCCACCCAGGGGAATGGACTTGAAAAGATGCAAATTAAACAGACTGAAATTTACACGAAACTATTTATGGTGATATAGACAATCTTGTGAAAAAAACCGCATACTGGTCTATTTCGTCTCCGCATGCACGTCTTAATTTTTCACGAGCTCTACCCACGCGAGACTTGAACGCTTCACGCTTGCATCGCGGTAAGATGAGTTTTAATCAATGGATGACCTAGGAAAAAGCATGTATGAATATTTATTTGCTATTTTTTCGTTCAGGTGTGCAATCATGGTTTTTGGCGAAGCTCTAGTGTTGGCGTTCCTGGCTACAGCAGTAGCCTTATTTGGTGTGTCTGTGCACAGTATTTTCACATCCAAGCACAACTCGCTGCTGGAATTGAGAAAACTGGAGGATCAGATGATGGAAAAGTACGGCTGGAATCCTTCAATGCCTTACAATGCATACCATGACAGGACGGAAAATGCGTGCACTGTAAGTACCTCCCTTTGTCCCATACAAAGCCTTAGAAAACTTTTCTAAGGGTTTGTATGGGGACAACGGGAGGTACTTACAGTGCACGTATTTTCCGTCCTGTCATGCTAAAGATAAAAAGCGAAGAGGAAAAGCTTAAACTGGATTTATCACTTAGATAATTGCTGGCCCTCAGTAAGTGCGAAGAAACCGTAGATCGAGGTTGCATTAGAATTCCAAGTTCCACAAGAATTTTTTTTTGTATATTGGCGTGTTAACTACAACACCGTAGAAGGACTGATCTGCAAAGCTGACCTAAGAAGTTTTGCCCTGGTTTTATTACAAGCTTAGCACAAACATTTACAAGAAATTTAACAAGAATAAACCTACATATGCATGTTTTCCTTTAGAGTAACGAGAACCAGCTTGATACAGTTGTCTGATACCTAATTAACAATTAAGCTTTTAAAGTTATTTATCAGTGAAATGTTATTTGTGGGTAAAAATTTTCATCGAAACAATCTTACTGTCAAGATTGTGTTCAATCGAGTGTAGGATCCGGAACTGAGTAAAGATCTATTGAGATCTAAATGAAAGCATTTTTTTTATTTTATCTTTAATGAGAACCTTCAGTAGTCTTTCGGCTAACGGCTTTCTCTCTTCCAAGAAACGCGACCGACGGGTTTCTGAAAATATACTTGTACAACGGTTTACAACTCTTTTGAAAATAATTATGTAAAGGACCAGTCGTTATTTATTGCCTGGGAGTGGAGGGGTGGGGTTTTTAGTCATGTCGCGATTAAATTTACCTGATCCCCCATGAGGCTCTCTGGTATTCTTATGATCCTCACTTATTGGCAGTTAACTGGCGATTAATTTTCTATAACCTCCCTTTATACTACTTTGAGGACGACTGATTCCTCCTCTATTTCCCTTCCTAAACCACCCGCCTCCTTCCTTCCTTCCTCTCCCCCCCCCCCCAAACACCACCTCAGGCGATAAATGACGGACTTTGTTCTAACTTGCAGATTCGATAAAGCAACCATGATAACGATAGCCTGTTCTAGGCGTTCAGTTTGTAAAAGGAAGGGAGAGTAGCGGCGGAGCGAGAAAAATACAGGAGACTTAATTGGCTCTGGTCGCGTAAAGGATTGGGGCTTGGGTCGAGTTGCCTCGGACCCAAACTTCCCTCGGAGTTATGTTCCGATGAAAAGATAATGACCCTCACGTCAATGTTTTTTCTATGAGTTGGCACCTGCAGTGACTAATAGCTTTGTGGTAAATTAATACTTTTAATTTCTTTTCAGAGAAAAAAAATAATGTGGTGTACCAAAAAACCATTTTCCCCTAAAGACTCGACCATTTACATCAGACTTCCGCGAGGAAAATAGATAATCTGTTGATAAAAGACATCAAATGATTCTTATCACTGACGGATCTGCCTGGTTTTCAAGTTGCTTCGCAACGATATTTTTAAAGTAAACAGAAATAGGTTATTAAAGTCAGTGGTATTGAGAAACTCGCTCTTTCTCACCACCAACATTAAAATTAAACTTGTAACCTTCCTAACTCTGATGTGCAGTTTTAACGAGCGATGAAAATTTGTGACGTCCTCAAAATTAACATTATAAAGCTCTATTTTAAATGTGTAAATGATTTTATGTTAAAACTAAAAATTTGAAAATGTCAGAACTTAATGAAACATTGGACAGCTTTGTTTAATTTTTCAAACGGCTGGATGAGAGACCATTGTCTTTTGCCTCCTTAAATTTAGTTAATGTTTGCAATAGCCGCACAGTCCTTTTAACCATAACTCAATCATCAGTCAAGGTGTCATTAGTTTTAAAACAGAACACCGAAAGGACTTGAAAAAGGAGAAAAAATACAACTGTTATTTAGTGAGAAAAGCCACCAAGTCGGAAAAAATGATAGGGTTAAAAATTACAGGTGAGATGATAATGTATACAGCGAATACATAATACCTTTTGACTCAAGAAGCAAAATAATTCTTCTCTCTCATATCATGATAAAAAAACAAATGAGTTAGAGGTATACATTGATAATCTGCATGAGCATATGTTGTGTCTCAAAAGTGTTGTTGAATTTCTTCTGTAAAATATATCTTTAGTCACCCATTTTGCTGCTGCTAAAGAGTAAACGGTGTGTTTGAATAGCTAACTTAAAAATATGAAATATTTTAGTTTGAAAAGGATGTGTGAATCATGTGAGAAAATAGGGGAAACATATGCGAGACAAGATTGTTTCGAGATTTCAAATAGATAACTTGCAAATTTATCATTCTTAGGGCTGTACCTTAGAAAATCCTTTTCTCATTCAGCTAAATGAATAATTAGAAGTTATGAAAAAAACGTTTTTATTTGGAGTGAACTTACAAAGGGAAAAACTTAAAATCGTACGAGCGTCGTAATTACTATGCTGTTTTTTGTCATACACATGATGACTCAAGCTTTGATAAGCAGGCTGTGAGAGCATAAGTCGTAAGCCAGCTGACATAATATTTCTCGACGGGTCATCAAGATGTATTCAAGAGGCTTTATTGCTTTTTCCAAGGGGTTCTGCTCATGAAAGGCCATGATAGGGAAACCGTTTAACACTTTAAATCCCACGATCTGATTGTTAATTCTCCCCTCTAGCTGCTACACACTTCCTGGGGAATTAGTTACGAGAATTTGGTGTTAGATTAAGATAACAACTTCTGCCTAATGAGTTTGAGTATTCTCATTATCTGTGCGCTGGATTATGTATGGATATCACTAGGAGAGGTTACAAGTTAATCACTTCTGTGGCGTCCTGAAGCTCATTCTGAAATGCCACTCGCTTATTATCCTAATAAACCGGTCATTATCTACCGTCTGTGGGGGGAGGGAAGAGGGGGGGGGGGAGAGCAGAGGATTTTGATGCGTCATGATAAAATTTACCTGATCCCCGATTAGGCTCTTAATATTCTTATGAATTCCTAGCCCCTCCTCATGGTCAGTCAATTGACAGCTAGAAATGATAATCTCTTGTTGGCAGTTAATTTTCTGTAGCCTCCCCTTTGTGGACTTTGTTGACGACGACTGATCCCCCCACCGTCACTCCGAAAACCATGTGACTCCTCCCTCTTCCCCCGCCCCCCCCCTTTCCGAGACGATAAATAACGACTGATCAATGAATTTAGGCCGGAGTTGTAAAAATGTATATAATTTCTTCCAAACAAACAAAAATATTCTAAGACATTGGTTATTTGATTTTTCAGTTTTTAGCTGGAGTTTGTGGTACATGGCGGCATTTGCAAGTATGGTAAACTTGTTTAATTTTTTCTTTTATTAGTTTTGATTTAATCTCCACCATCGAAGAGGAACTGTTTTACTTTTCCGCTAACCCGCCTGTGGATCTCCCGGTTAATTATATACAAACACAACTAAGGTCCAATTTCAAAATGATGTTTAAACCTTAAACTTAACTACAAAAGTTTTTTACTTGTTTCTCGGTCATTTGTTTCTTCGGCTCATTAATGTTTATCGGTCAGTAGTCAGTAAACTAGTCAGGTCAGCAAACTAATCAATTAAATTGCATTGTTCGCTCGAGTCTCCACCTCGCCTAATTATTTGCGCTCATCGTGGCTGAAACTGGTATGTATTCAACACCTTTTATCTATAAATGAGTGCATCCATAGGCTAGTTACATTGGAGAACCAACCCGTATCGCAGGTGTCTTTTTGGGGCGAGTTAACATCATAGGCTCGCGGTGGAGAAAGACGAAAAGATTTCTATCGCTCCGTCCCCGCCCTCTCCTTACTTTTTGACCGTCGCTCATCCCCCCCCCCCCACTGCCTTTTTATCTCCTCTCGTCTCATTATTCCCCCTACCCCTCCCATGCTAAGTCATTCATGGTCTCAAGTTACTTACTGTTCCAATTTGTTTCATACCCTATATAATAATGGCACCAGCATCTTGCTCAGATAGAGGTTATTTTTGTTGGATTTGGAAGACCACTGGCAAATGCAAAAGGACTTCCGACTATGCTGTGTACAAATGCCAAAAGACATGCAACTTTTGTCCTGTCCCGACAGGTGAGTAAAGGCAAAAATGTTTGAATGAAGCTAAACTAAATCTTAAGATTCCATCGATGCAGAAAAAAAAAGGTTATCAAGAAACCCTGGACGATTATAAGGTCGTATTAGGGTATCGCCGACTTGACACGCCACTAACGACAAGCATTAGATATTGCCTAAAGCCAAGTGGCGACTGATTGGTTTTATCAGATCACATCTGATTGGTTGAGAAGATGGCTCGAGGTTAAGGCGAACGGCAAAGCCTTTGAGAATATGTTAATTTTTCGCGCCACATCGCTTAAATACTGTTATTTGCATGTTTTAAACTTTTACCTTGATAATGGAGTCATGACTACTCCGAAACGTCGGATTTTATCGTTCGTTTTTACCGTTTTATCTTTTAAGAAATCTCTTTTAATACGAACTTTGAAACGCGATAATCAACTGCACTTGTTCAGGAGACTTGAACAGTGCAGCAAGAAACAGATCAACTGCGATGGTTCAATTGAATTTCTGCGACTCTGTCAGAATTTCGATCTTACTCCAACTTTCGCCAAGATTGACAAAGAAAGGAGTTCTAAATGGAAGCAGTCATCGGTAGCCTTCGAAAGGAATGTAGTTTCTGAAGAGCTAAAGGACAAGATCAAACAAAGTGCATCTCTTAAGTGCGAGATCAACTCCATCTACGATGAAATTCGTCGAAGCTGCAGCTTGTTCCGTTACACTTGCATCCTACGCACAATGGTCAATCTCAGAAACAAGTACTATCAGGAGGTAATGCGCACTCACACTAAGAAGATCGCTAGGTTACTCTACAAAGAAACGGATGTTGACGAGCATATTCACAACATATCGTCTTATGAACTCTCTTTCTTCCAGAAACTGGTTTTGTGTCGGGGTTTGAAATTTGCCTTTCCGCAACGAGTGTCACCGATTGAAGTGAAAGCGAGCTTTGAAAAGGCTTACTGGAGCCTTGAACCTCATCTTGAAAGCGATGATTTGAAAGAATTGGCAGCCGCAACCCTACGATCCGTAGCTCTGAATTACATCCAGCGCAAAGTACAGAAACCTCCCAAGACACTTTTGGTTGCCATCGAACAACTGAAACGACGTGACGACATCGTCATCACCAAACCAGATAAAGGATCGGGAGTGGTCGTAATGGATAAGTCCGAATATCTGCGACTATTATCCGAAGCTTCCATCAATGATTTCAGTAAATTTCAAGCTGTTCCCCTGGAAAGGCCCTCGAGTAAAGGTAGACCGCCAACATATTACCACCCCCTCCTAAAGAAAGAGAAAGATTTAGACGCCATTGTTCGTAGAATTCTGCCTAAGTCCATAGCAGATACTGTTCGTCCTACAGGTTCCAGATTAGCACATTTGTACGGCTTACCGAAAACACACAAGGAGCGCTTGGCGATGCGCCCTATACTATCAGCAACGCAAACTTACAACTATGCACTGGCGAAATGGCTCGACACTAAACTTAAGCCTCTCTCTCTGAATCGCTACACAGTAACTGACATTTTTGAATTTGCCGACGAAATTCGCGAATTGGAAATATCAAACGGCGACATTCTGGTTTCTTACGACGTGTCCTCCCTCTTTACCAACGTACCCTTGGATGAAACAATTGAGATACTCGCGAACAGAGCTTTTGACAACGACTGGTTTAATTCAACCTATGACCTGAACCTGACCAAAACGGACCTTGTTGACCTTCTCAGTGTAGCTACAAAAGGACAACTCTTCCAGTATAATGGAGCACTTTACGAACAGACGGATGGCGTGGCCATGGGTTCCCCCCTTGGTCCCCTGCTAGCTAATGTGTTCATGTCTTCGATTGAAAAAAACCTCGAGCGAGAGGGTAAACTCCCTTCCTTCTATCGAAGGTACGTTGATGATACACTTACTATCATGCCAAATATCGCAACAGCATCTAACTTCCTGGACACGCTTAACAAGGCACATTCTTCCGTAAAATTTACGATGGAAACCGAATGCAATGGCATGCTCCCTTTTTTGGGCATCCAGTTACTGAACCGATCGCCCCAAATAGAGACAAAGGTGTACGTAAAACCCACGAATTCAAGTCTCCTCTTACATTACCAAAGTCACGTTGACAATCGGTACAAACAGGGTTTACTCCGAACTATGCTGGGTCGAGCACATCGTTTATCTTCTTCTTGGTCACACTTCTCAGACGAATGTGACCGATTGAAGACAGTATTCTCGCGTTTAAAGTACCCCAAACACCTCATCGACTCTGCCACCAAAAATTTCGTTGACTCAAAGGTTTGTGACCAGCAGCGACCATTATTACCAACTAAGGAGACGGATGACACAATTCGAGTGGTTCTACCATTTAAAGACCAAACCTCAGCAAATTTTGTGAAAGGACAACTCAAGGATCTGAGCCTCAAAGTGAACACCAACATCCAGCCCGTATTTGTCAGCCGAAAAATTGATCAAGAACTGAATGTGAAAGAAGCAAAGCCATCGAACGTAAATGAACAGTGTGTTGTTTATAAATACCAATGTGACCTGTGCGATGCAGGTTATATAGGATACACACGCGGACATTTACACAATCGTGTAAAAGGACATAAACAACAATCCTCAGCCATTGCCAAACATTGCAAGAACGTACACGGGACGATCCCTCAGGACCTACTGAAATGCTTCGAAGTTCTTAAGAAGTGCAGGAACAAATTTGACTGCTTATTGTACGAAATGCTTCATATAAGAACTTTAAAGCCAAACCTGAACGTGCAATCGGACTCTATTCGTGCGAAAGTATTTGTATAATCTTCGCACCTATTATGTTAATTTTTCGCGCCACATCGCTTAAATACTGTTATTTGCATGTTTTAAACTTTTACCTTGATAATGGAGTCATGACTACTCCGAAACGTCGGATTTTATCGTTCGTTTTTACCGTTTTATATTTCTACTTTTGTTTTCACTTCAAATGCATGTGTGCGGGGCGAAAGAAACGGCGATAGTTCTCCTAAATGCTTACAACGCACTCAAGAATTCATTAAGGTCATCAAAAACAGTGAATGTGGTTGCAATACAAAACTCTGTACCCTCTGTGCAGTGTTTCCCATAAACCGTGCACCCTAAATTGATCCTTGTTTCATAAGGCTCCCATGCAAATGTCCAATCCATAAACTCTCACATGCGACTAACTTCAGTTATGGACGCTTTTTCTGCTTATAGAGAACCTGCTTACAAAAGCGTCTGAATTTCATTTACAACTGTGGCTAATTTATAAAAGCAAATTCTCTTTGAATTGCTGCAGAGGCCCCGAAACCTACGGATATACCACCAACATTTATAACAACTGACCATCCTGTTGCATCGAAGCCTTCGGAGTGCCATCTCGAAAAACTTCTACCCATCAGCAGAGAACGTGTTCGGGACAAACAGCTACAGGGTCACGTGATTTACCACCATTCTGTTATATCAGAAATTCAATGCGAGGATCTTTGCCTTCGGATTCCCAGATGTTTGGCTTATAATTATCAGTATTCTGGAAAGCATGACGAGAATGAGAGGGCCTGTGAACTGATGAACAGTGTGGTAGATGTAAAGAGCAGCGTTGGTTTCAGCTTCCGACTGTTCGAGCGCGATAGAGCCAATAAGGTGCGTGGAGAAGTAATCGATATTGAAATTCTCTAATTAGAATTTCGTAGGGGAGCTTTCACAGGGAGCTTTCCTGTTTATTTTTCCTGTTTCTCGTTTGTTGGTTTGTTTCTGAGTAAAACACGAATCTTTATTGCTCACTCGCGCACGATGCCTGAGGGTCGCGCTCGCACGGGCAACCCAGTTACAATCACTACAGTGCTATGCACAGTCGATCCAGACGTGGAACGAACGTAGATATGATTTAGAAAATTACTAAAGATAAATCATTCAATACACTTTCCAACAGTTAGTTTACATCTCTAGCATATTCTTCACATGGGTAATCTCCTTTTTTTCTTATTGAGTTGTTGCAAACCAGCCGTTTTCTCTCCTCTTTTTGTTTTTTCTCTCGCGTGCGTCCTTAGAAACTCACGCTCTTTCCACTAGTACGCTTACCACCTGAGTTACAAGCAATTTTCTGAGTTGAAATGAAAGAAACTTCATCTTTCTTTTTCAGTATTTATTCAGCAATTGCCTTGGTGATACGTGAAACCTTCTAATCTGATAATGGGCGACCAATTCAAGACTGAACAACACTTTCCTCTTTGTGGATTAAGGAGAAAACCCATCGTGTATACTTACTACTCTTCTCTCACTTCAGTAGCAAACACACACATCCTACTGTCTCCGGGCGTGATACTTGGAATATCAAGGGAAAGAATCTAACATTTCTAACCAATAGCTGCACTGTCATCTGCGTTTAAAGCGCAGTTGAGGGCATACAGCGGAGACATAAGACCTTTCAATTGCTTATCAAAACTTAGTATGTCCCTCCAGCGTATTACCTAGTATGCGCAGACTGTCAGTTTTAACCCTTTAACTCCCAAGATCTCACTAGTAATTCACCTAAACTACTATCTGCCATATAGTTCTTGCGATGTTAGTTTGGAGAATTTGGTATTGGATCAACTAATAATCTCCTAATTAATATTTTTCTTTATTCTCATCACTTGTCTGCTCGATATTGTATTGATATTGTAAGGAGAAATTCTCTCTTAGTCACTCATGGGAGTTAAAGGGTTAAGTCAAAATGCGAGGTATTAGTAAATATATCTTATCAGACGTTTTGATGTGTGGTATTTCTGGGTATTTTAACGAGTTTTTTTGTATTTTGACCCGCCTTACGGGCTCGTTACAATATGGCACAGTTCCTAAAAATACCAAGGGATAACACGCACCGAAGTGTCTAATAACTTATTCAATATCGTACTGCTTTATCTTAAATCAGGAACCCATTATCCTTTAGTAATGGGCTCCTTTTCATATGCATCTCTTTGAAACACCTAATGCCAGCTGAGCCAACTTGTGATGCAGATGTTTTTATTTTGCATTAAAACAAATAACCGTACACTATCGTGGCTAAAAATCAAACATTTATTTTTGCTTAAGCACGATTGGTCAAAACGCATCACGTGACCAAATATCCCCCCCCCCCTCCCCGACTGAAACTAAATAATGCACTCGTTTCGCGTATTATTTTTACCTTACTTAGTGCAGTTGTATAATAGTGATCTATGACTTCGTAATTAAAGATATCCTTAATTTGTCATATACTTGAATATAATCTTGGACCCAGATCCTACCGTCTACCTGTAACTGGGATGTGTAAACTGCTTGGCCGTGGATATTTACAGCAAAGAAGCCTAATGAAGGTTCTTGTATTAACTAGCCTCTTCACCGTCAAAAACGTTCATTGTGTTACACATTGACTTTTTAGTATTTCCCAAAACACCTTTGTCTTTTATTCTCAAACCCTAGCTATCTGTTTTATCGCCTTGTATCAAATTTAATAAATTGTTGACGCGTGATTTTATCTCTTCGGCTGCTCGGAGGTAGATATGTAGTACTTGCTTATCACACCCTATCTAGCCAGTCAGAGCGCGCAAAAAGCTCTATTTACCCTCTCAGGTGTGATCACAATTTTACAAAAAACAACCGCAAGAAAAACCAAAATAATCGGGGATATTAAAAGAAATATAAAACCCACCCATTCATAAATCAATAAACATTTCAAATAACTTTCTGGAAGTTGTTTTGTCTGTTCCATGTTCTCTGCCACAAAAAAAAACTCCAATAATTTAAAACTATGCCCTATAGCCATTGCCGAAGCAAAATCGCACCTTTGATAGTCTGCCAATTTTTTCCTGAAATAAAAACCGGGTATATCCACCGGTTGAAGGCCAATTTCTTTGGCTAAGACACCTATGTAGGCATCTTCAACAGGGAACACAGGTCTTCTTTCTACTGCTTCTAGTATAGAAGGAAGAACATCCCTGGAAATAATGTAAGACGCACCTATGCAGTAAGAAGGATAAAAATCTTCAGCCAGGCAGTCTCTAGCAACGCAGTGTTTCGATTCCTTTGCTCGTACTACTCGACCATTGTCACCACCAACGAAACCACCGTATAATTTATCCCCTGCATAATTATTATTTGCATAATTATCCAGCCATGATAGCAGTCGAGGAACATGAACATAAACATCGTCATCTGTTTTGAGGATAAAGCGTGGGTTTACATGAATCAAACTCCATAGCATCTCAGACAAAATCTTAATCACTAAATTTTTGTAACTATCCGTCATGTTCAGCACAAGAATGTCTTCAAAAAAGGCCGCTTCTTGGCGAATTTCTTCAGAGCGTTCGGCGTCGAGAGCTTTGCCTATAACAAAGACGCGCTCCCAGTTTCTCCGGCCACTTTTGATCGACTTGTCGCCCCATGTATTACGTATACTGTTTCGTCGCTCTGAATGCAACTTGTCAACTCCAGATGTGATTAAAACCAAAAGGAAAATACTTGTGTTGTTGAAGTGCAGGGTTGGTTGCGTAACATGAGGAGCGAATGAAAATGTCAGCTGAGAGCACTGCCAACGAACGTTCTTGAGTCGTGGGTACATGGTCGTAATGTCATTGAAACTCGAAGAATTAACTCTTAGTTGTCCTTCCAATCCCTCTTCCTTCGTGAAAATCCTTTTCCGTTTCACATTTGGATAGTAAGTGTTTAAATAAATCATTACTATAGCGACATTTAGAAATCCTACAACTGTGACAATTTTACAAAATGCTCTTTTCATTGTGCCTGTGGATATTGCACCGATGTAGCCGTGAGTTGTGAATTTAGTCTTCCTTAGAGCTAAAACAGCTGAAAACGTCATTCGACAGGGTCAGCATTAGATTCCATCCACCAAAACCACCTCGAAGGACTTCGATGGAATGATGGACAACTCATGACCAAAGTTCATAAACTATCCAAAATTCATAAACCGGGAATTCCTTTGAGACCCATTGTCTCTTTTGTTAATTCTCCGACTTATGCAATTTCTAGTTATCTTGCGAGAATTTTGTCACCTGTTGTTGGGAATACTGATTACACTGTCAAAAATTCCTGGGAATTTGCGGATTTCATAAGAGATAAAACTCTTAACGCTTGTGAAGAATTAGTATCTTTCGACGTTGTTTCGCTCTTCACTAAAATCCCAGTTGATCTTGCCGTGCCGGAGGAGAGACTCAGAGAAGATGCTTCCCTGGGACAAAGAACTTCTTTGCCTGTGGAGGATATTATTCATCTGCTGTCTTTTTGCCTCAAAAGCACGCAATTTACATATAACGGTACCTACTATAAACAAGTTTTTGGTACAGCGATGGGTTCGCCCGTCTCTGCTGTCATTGCTAACATGGTAATGGAAGACGTGAAAGAAAGGTCCTTAGCTGCTTCACCGGTTAAACCCTTTTTCTGGAAACGATATGTCGATGATGTTATTTCTGCGGTATCCGGAAATGAAGCGGAGCGCCTCCTGTCGCATTTGAATTCAGTAGAGCCGTCGATCCAATGGTATCCGGTCACTTCGCAAACGTGTCACTTCGCAAACTGTCACTTCGCAAACGTCCTCTGTCGATTCGCAAACGCATCCCAGTCGATTCGCAAACGTAATATGAATCAACGAAAATCAACAGAAGAGAATCACTTTACTTTTAATCATTATAAATGATGAATTGATTGCGTGACTCGACTGATCGACGTGCAATGTAGAAAAATACACGCACAGTATCACTTTATTAAACCACTAAATGATCTACTAAACTATTCTCTAGTATTTACAAATATTTACAAATGTGATGGTTTCTGTGTGATTGACGACAACCGTGTAAACTGGAACGCACGAAGTGAAGACAGGGTATTGAATACATATCCAAGATAGATGTAAAAGAGGAACAAGACACAAATTTACATCTATCTATGCTTCGATCGAAACCGCCTTAGAGTTGTTGAAGAATTAGACGTATTAACTGCTAAACGCTAATAATAATGTACAACTACTTAGTTTTGCACAGCAACAAGAAATGTATTTGATTTGAAGGCAATAAAAGTCCCTAAGAAAGAACACTGTGTTGGAGGAAAAGGGGGATTGCAATGCCGTCCCAAGCGTAACAAGTCGCGTAGAAACAGAAGCAAACAAAACCCAAACTCCAACTGGTGATAAATGTGAAACCATGAAATTGCACAATTAGCAATAATATTTCATAAATATAGTGCATAACTCTGTATGAAGAATGGAAGTGTAATTATAAACTAAACTTAACTATTAGACTCTCGATTTGTTACTTATAAAGAAAAACCATGCAACAGCACCCATCAATCTACCCATCACATCTCTAAACTTCACAAATGTGCCATTTCGCCGACATCAGGAATTAGAGTATTTGTGGGAGTTTATGGCACTCTCTTTTTTCATCCGAAAAATCAAATAAATAACTGCTCCATATGATATATCTTTCAAGTATTGTTTGTCTAAAAAGATTCTTTCTGAGTTTTTTTTTTTGATCGAAGGTTGAGTATCTTCGAATACTGGTCACTTCGCAAACGTATCTTCGATGTCCGTTTTTAAATATCTCGGCTAATACTGGACCAATTTCGGCAAAAAACGGCTTGTTTTAAAGATCGTGTTAAACCAAATTGTTTTGAATCTGTCATTGTGAAGCGCCATAAAAAAATAGTATGATATCCGTGTCCAAAAATCCACTAAGTTCAAATTTGGTGGACGCCATTTCTATTGTTACGTCGAAAACAATACGCTTCGAAGTCTTTTGTGCACAATTGATGTGATATTGATGTCATGATTACGATTGGCAATTAGTCCAGAACAATAGATGCCAGGACTGTAGACAGATCAATTAACTTTGCCCTCCCAAAAGAATGCTTTCACATGTGTCAAAGTAACCAATAAGCAGGTTTTTATTGAATTTTTCGATCCGCTACACGGGTATATAACGGGCAACCTTGAAGCCCATTTCTTACCATTATTCAACCATTCAACTCAATACGAGCATACTTTTAAAATGTCTTCAGTGTATCTTTGTTTATCGTGTGATCGTCCTGTCACTACAAGGCAACAGGCCTTGCTGTGTGACAGCTGTGGCAACTGGTGCCATAGAACTTGTGGAACGGGAATAAGCCAGGACCAATACCGATCAGCTGTTAGATTGGATCAAAGCATTGATTGGAAATGCATGATCTGTTCAGTGGATTTTAATCCAAATTTGTCGCAAAGTACACCTGCGTATGGTAAGTACATTTTTTCCAACAACTAAGTAAAGTAAATGACCGGCTTGAGTTTTAGATAATGCAGTGAATAGGAATGGGTTAATGTTGTGTTAGAATATATTATATTGACATAGTTTCGAGCTAAATGCATTGTTTGGTGTACATGAGAAAGCAAACCGATGAAATTAGAAGATCCTCGCAGCTAAGAACACTACTGAAACTAGTAGTTGTAAGTAGGACCTAAAAAAAATTTCAGGCCCGTACGGGATATGAACCCATGACCTCTGCGATACCGGTGCAGCGCTCTACCAATTGAACTAACAAGCCAACTGGGAGCTGGTCAATGAATTGGGTACAAATAAACATCCGAGTGAATGAAGATTTTAGATATATGAAAATTCACATATTTGCACTACGGTGGAAAGATGAAATTAGAAGATCCTCGCAGCTAAGAACACTACTGAAACTAGTAGTTGTAAGTAGGACCTGAAAAAAATTTCAGGCCTCGTACGGGCCTGAAATTTTTTTCAGGCCATTTATTCTATTCCTTGCAATGACTATGACAACGAATACATCGGACAGACCAAACATCAGTTTGGTACACGTTTTAAAGAGCATCAAAAAGCGGTTGTCTTTTGCAAAAAGGAAAATTTCACATTTATTTCAAGTAACCTTTAATTTCACATGGATAAATAAGTATACACTCAAGATGCAGAATGTCTTACATTTTACAAATTATTTCCCTTTTTATAGATAGACAGTGAAAGGTCTTTGCCACATTGGTGAATCAAACCAATGTATACCATGTATTTTGTGATAATTGTTTGTTTTTGCTAAAAATATCTAAAACAATGCAGGGAATAAATTTAAATAGCAAATTCTATCAATGGTTAAAATTAAATAACATTGGAAGATCAAATTAACTTTGTACTGTTTAAAATTCAGTTTTGGTTTTTCTTGCTTATTCCCGCCTCTTAATATTCAAAAGCATTCCTTGTCATTTTTGTGTTCTTTTGTGTAACATAACTTGAAAAATAAACACAGAGAAAGGAAACCACAAAGGATTAAACTTGAAGCTAAAGCAAAGTTTAAGTTGAGCCATAGCTGATCCAAATACTAAGCACTTTGTATTGTAACCCATTTAGCAGTAAAGTTTATCTATATGTCTTCCAGCTTGTCACAAGTCTTACCCCTCTCCTCCAAAATCTCTATAAACAAATATTTCTCTGTGGTCCCTGATTGATGATAGGTGTATTACAGCTCCTCAATTTCCCTCTCTCAAGACAAGGTTATAGTAACAAAGTAATGGACTTGATAAAACTCAAGCTATAACTCAGCTGTCTACTACTCGCAACCTTAATTTCTTGATATCAGTATACAATAATCAATATGTTTTAAATAAGAACCCTAATGCTTAATTTTGCAGTGATCACCTTCCTCCTTTTCATTTTCAGACCAGACTGGAACCTCCATAGGCGTGTTTGCTTGTTTTGAGTGGGGACGGAAGAAAAGGACTCATGCCGCATATCTGATTTATTAAACCAAATTCGTTCTATTTATATATGGGCAGAACTACCTCATTCTCTGAAAAAAATAAAATTTCTCGCATTTTATCTGTGCTTTGCAGTCAAACTTCCAGACAATTTCAATCAAAAAGCTTTGCAGAAGCAAACTTAATAAAATGTTCAAAGTAATAAGAAAGCAGTTTCTGCTCTTGTACAGCCCGGAAAACAGGGTCAAAAAGTATGCGTTGGACATAAATTCCTTTGCTGGTAAAAACAATAATGTCACACCACCTTGCTCCCACAACTGCCATATGTCCTTGGACTTGGGCATAGTACGGGTGGTTTTTCCTTCAATTTACACTCAGAAGCACTTATCTGTTCCACGAAGAACTTTGCTTCTGTGCAAGCATCAAGGGGTGTAACATGATATTTGGTGTACAGGCATTTTACTTCTGCTATCCCAAAGTAATCAACGCAGTCAAAGTCAACTACTCGTACATTCAGGGTGGCACCTAAAATTAGACAATCTCTAGACATCACTAGTCCACAGGGCAGTACCTTAACCCTTTAACTCCTAAGAGTGACCAAGACAGAATTTCTCCCTACAATATCAATACAATGTCAAGAAGACAAGTGATAAGAGTTAAGAAATATATCAGTCCGGCAATTGTTAGTTGATTCAAAACCAAATTCTCCTCACAAACATCATGAGAACTGTGTGGCAGACAGTAAGGAGAATTACTTTTGAGATCTGGGAGTGAAAGGATTAACAGATGTTCTTCTGTTGAAAATGAACTTTTCATACTCCATTAGAGTAACTGGTTAGTTCGAACTTTTGGCCGTGTTCCAAATATTTAGAAGAAAGGATTCATCAGTTGTTCTGCAAAAGTAGCATGGTTTCTCGTCGTTTAGAAATCAAATGATATTGTGATGCTGTAAAGCTGAATTTTCTCTCTTCTTTCCATTTTGAGCACTCAGCTTGCTTCCTTGTTTGAGTTTCCACCTCATTGATTTCATCTTCATCTAAAGTTAAAGATTGTAAAAATTTTTGGTTGTTCTCACACAAATTATTAGGAATAACTATGCTGTCAATGTCCCGTAAAGGAAACCTTGGATAATTTAAGACCTTTTTATTTACTTGATTGAGTCTCGAAATGCAGTTAATAGATGAAGTGGCCTCGAAGTGTAATTCTGTTAGCGCAACTTGATATGATAAGAAACTGCCTACTTGAAATTTGCCAAATTTGGTTTCCACATGTCCAGCACCTGCCTGATCAGTCTGTTCATTAGCCATTTGAGATAGGCCCATGTTGGGACCAATTTCTCTCAGTTGCTCCTTGAAATTTTACTCTGTAGCCAGATTGTGCATAATTTTCATTCTAGCATCATACAAAAGAGGTTTGATACCGGACCCTAAAGTGGATTCAGTGTCCTTTATTTTCCTCACTTTTACCTTCTACTTCCATTACTGTCTGAGGTGCATGTTCTTTCCTCCACCCTTTTTGTGCCACTGCTGGAGTTGAGAGGTACAAGCCACGGAGGACTGTTGATCCTGTTTCTCAATCAGAGCTTTGGAAGTAGTAGAAGAAAATAAAATAAACTTGCACATTTTAAACATCATCGCCAATATGTGGTTACAGAATCCTACTTTTCCTGCCACACACGAACATGAAGCACTCACCACTTCTCCTGACAAGATACATGGGCAATTTTCAGATTATGAGGAGGGTCGCTTTTCCTGAAACTGTGGCAACACTTCCCTTTAAAAAAAAAAGGACCTGGAATCACTCACACATTCAATATCCTCTAGGTATTCGTCGTCTAAAAAGCGCCTGGTCTTTACTTATCCGAACGGAACGGAGTGGTGTTCCACATTGGCGATGGTTTTCCAGACTTAAAAATATGGCGATTAATTTGGAGCCATCTTTTCAAGTGAAGTTCCCCATCCAGAGCTGGGAAACTGTACTGATGTACTGATTCATTACTGTTAGTGTCAGGCTCAGAACTCGTGCCTTGCTTTTCCTTTCTACGGCTGTATATTTTGTGAGAATCTGGATCCACAACCTGTTTAGCTTTGCCTGTTCATATGTAGTCAAATGTAGTTATGCACTCGCTTCACCAGCTCTGCTTTGTCTTCAATCCTTTCCCCGCGTCTCCACGACATTTAAGCCAAAATTTAAGCTCTGAAATTTTAACTCCTCAGGTTTTCTTCCAAGAAGAGAAGCACCAGATGTATCGTTTTCCGTAAGAAATATCGGATTAGAAACATTCGAAGTACTCGTAGTTTGACCTTTCTGACCGCGTTTTTATGTAACTCGATCCGGGACTCTCGCGCTGTCCGCGCTTATGAAAAGTCTGTCAGGATTTTCTGTGGCTCAGTGGTTGGAGCATCGGAGCGCGGAATCCGAAGGTTTGAGGTTCGATTCCTCATAGGGACTCAGAATTTTTTCTTTGTCCTACGCTCGTGACAAGACGAAAAAAAGATATCTTTTCTAAAGTAATTTACTTTTGAAAAGCAGCAAGGTTTTTATCATAACAAGGTCATCCTTAGCTGTCACTCCTGTTCAAAGGTTTGGCAGCACACAGCTGGAAATGGACTATTGCTAACTAAGTCTGTTAATTCTTGAAGGTTACTCAGTCCCATCTTCAGAGGCCGAAAAAATAATTTTTTCTCTTATTTGACTTAACTGAATGCAAAAATTTTACCTAACGTTTCCAAAAGAAAAAAGTTTTTCAATCTGCAAAAGCACCCGAGTCACTTAGAAAAACGTATTTTCAAATAAAAGTTAATAGATTAGGAAGTTGTCATAATCTCGTGCCAGAGCGAACCCCTGGGGAACGTATTTCATGTTATTTGCACATTTTGACGACTTTCTGGTTACTAGAATTTACAACTAGAAAATGGCGTAGCTTAAAGTTGAAAATTCTAAAAACTGAACGATTTTAAAACAAAATCTTCTATTGCACAACACTTTTGGGACATAAAATACACAAATATGCTAAGAACAAATTTAAAAAGACAAGCAGCGTTATCGATAGGTAATGAGAAATATTGAACGAAATGATTATACGCCTACTGGCCACATTGATTGGTATAGATTTAACTCTCGGCATAAACGAATTTTTCCAAAACACTAGCTCTCCTAAGTAAATTAAAATGAAGATGCCAGCTCTAATGAACATCACAAGGTATTTAATGGTTTTGAACCTGATCTTTCTTTTCTCAAGTCCAGCAATTGAAAAGTCCAGTCCATGTAATACTTCTTTCGAGCCCGCTGTAATTTCTGGTGTGCGGAAATCTATTTGAATTGTGAAAAGGACATATGCTTTGGCGTCGCTTGAGAAAATTTGAATACGATTCTTTCTTCTGTGGATTTACGGCCATAAAGGTACGAACTGGAAAATTGACAATTTAGATTTTAGGTATCAAGTGGGGTTTCTTTAAAAATCATGAGATGGAGCAAAATTGACTTGTGAAAAAATATCCTCTGTGTGTAAAATAGCACAATGAAAAGAGCATTTTGTGAAATTGTCACGGCTGTAGGACTTCTTCACGTCGCTACAGTGGTAATTTATTTAAAACTGCACCATCAAGATGTTAAATCAACAAGAATTTTAACGAAGGAAGAGGAATTGGAGGGACGAATTAAAGGTATTTCTTCGAGTATCAATGATATTTCAACCAAATACTCTGGACTCAAGGACGTACGTTCGCAGTGCTCTCAGCTGACATTTTCATTCGCTTCTCATGTCACGCAACCAACCCTCCACACCAACAACACAAGTATTTTCCTTTTGGTTTTAATCACATCTGGAGTTGGAAAATTGTATTCAGAGCGACGAAATAGTGTCCGTAACACATGGGGCGATAAGTCGATTAAAAGTGGCCAGAGAAACTGGGAGCGCGTCTTTGTGATAGGCAAAGCTCTTAGCGCCGAACACTCTGAAGAAATTCGCCAAGAAGCGGCCTTTTTTGAAGACATTCTTGTGCTGAACATGACGGATAGTTACAAAAATTTAGTGATTAAGATTTTGTCTGAGATGCTATGGAGTTTGATTCATGTAAACCCACGTTTTATCCTCAAAGCAGATGACGATGTTTATGTGAATGTTCTTGGACTGCTATCATGGCTGGATAACTATGCAAATAATAATTATGCAGAGGATAAATTATACGGCGGTTTCGTTATTGGCGACGGTGAAGTGAGACGAGGAGAGAAAAGGAAAAACCGCGTTGCGAGAGACTGTTTGGCAAAAGATTTCTATCCTCCTTACTGCACGGGTGCTTTTTACGTCCTCTCAACTGATATTCTGCCTTCACTATTTAAAGCAGTGGAGAGAAGACCAGCATTCCCTGTTGAAGATGCCTACATGGGTATCTTAGCTCAAGAAATTGGCGTTCAACCGGTAGATATACCCGGTTTTTATTTTAGGAAAAAAGTGACAGATTATGGAAGGTGTGACTTTGCTTCTGCAATAGCTGTAGGGCATAATCTTGGGTTGGTGGAGTTTATTTTTGTAGCAAAGAACCTAGAACAGACAAAACAACTTCCAAAAAGTTATTATAAATGTTTCTTGATGTATGAATGGGTGGGTTTTATATTTCTTTTAATATTCCTGATTATTTTGGTTTTTCTTATGGTTATTTTTGTGAAATTCCTATCACATCTGAGAAGAATCTTTTATGGTATATATCTCAAGGTATAGTGTAACAAGTAATTTGACTTACACCTGATTGTCACAATGCTTTTTGTGGCATTAAGTGAATATGGTGCAGCAAGAATCACTTAGTTAGTTCTTCTGTAAATACAATGGTTCCAATAGGAGCTCTCATGTCTCATAAAGTGGACGACCTCAAATAAATTTTGAAATTGAAAATGACCCCACTGGTTTAGAGCTCTGTGCTTTTCTCATCGTGGCCATTTTGAGAGCGGTGCAGCAAGAATCACTTTGTTAGTTTGGCTGTAAATATGACAGTTCCAGTGGGAGCTCTCATGTCTCTCACACTGGCCTCAAGTTAGTTCTGAAAGTGAAAATAACCCAACTGGTCTATAGCTCTGTGCTTTTTCTTGTGGTGCCCATTTTGAGAGTGGTTTCATGTACTGTCTGAAATGAGCTACCCAATAGCTGTGCCAAAGGGCGTCGGTGTGTGTGTGTGTGTGTGTGGGGGGGAGGGGTTCCGGGCTTCCTGTGACCCCCCCTTTGAGAGCCTTTCTTGAAAATGAACCCACCAGTCTAAAGCTCCGAGCTTTTTCTTATCATGCCCATTTTGAGAGCGGTTGCGCATACTATGTCTAAAACAAGCTGCCCAATAGCTGTGCCAAAGGGCGTAGCTGGGGAGGTGGGTGGGAGGAGGAGGGGGTCTTGGGGTGCCTGTGATCCCCTTTGTAAGCCTTTTTTGTCACATTGAGGAAGACACGGTAGAAAGGTTAACATGACAATCTTGTGAGTACCCTCTGTTTGGCACAGTGTAATCCCCCAACCTTTGAAAAATCCTGGCTATGCGCTCGTTGCTTGTCGTAACGTTTGAAAAAAAAGAACGCCATATCCGATCGCTTCCTGACTGGTCCCTTAATTTAACTTATATGGGAGCCCTCTAGGGACGAGTTAGTCGAACGAATTTCGTTGATAACATGATGAGTCACACAGTTTCAGTTCTTGTATGCTCCCAATCAATGCAAATTATGTTCTAAGATGTCACCTAAATATCTATATTCTAGTTTTTATTAAAAAAATTGAGAATTTAGATGTACATGTGGATAAAATGCGGTGTGCATTATATTAAATAATAAAGTATTGGTATTTTTAGATTGACATGAACATCAACTATCCATTAAGTCCAATTTTGTATCCTTTGATTACTCAACGCTGGAAGCCAATCATAGAAGGAAATCTGTAGGAAAAGCAAGCGTTTACCCAGTGTTGACTCAGCAAGGGAAAATTCAGTCGATAACAGATGGCAAACCCCTTAAATAAGTGCAAATTGGAATTTTGAATATGTAAACCACGACCTAATTATATCTGTGCTATACGCGAGATAACATGGAAAGCTGCTGAACACGGCATGTTATAAAACAGGTATCTTACTCCATTGGTTTTCAATCAGTTTTCGCGCTCTGGTCTCGTTCGTAGCTTTATTTATTTGAAATACTTTGTAGCCGCGTTAGCGCTGTTTTAAATTTTTTTTTCTTCGTATTTTTGCGGACTTGTGTATCTGTTTTGATCTTAAAAAGCAAATACTTTGTAGACGCGTTAGCTCTGTTTTAAATTTTTTTTGCTTCGTATTTTTGCGGACTTGTGTATCTGTTTTGATCTTAAAAAGCACTAAGCTGAATTACATGTATACAAAAAGTTTCATAAGAGCAGTTTCGTTACGGAAGTTTATACTGAAACGTGCTATATTTCTGTCTGTGAATTTCAACTACTTCTTTATTCATTCCAATTAAAATTGATCAAGGTATAGTAAAGGTGATTTGTGTATTACACACTTACGTTGCTGTTTTCCTCGAAGGGACATTTTCATTTCTTTATTTACCGCTAAATTTCAGATTTCAATTAACCTTACAAAAATTTTTAGGACTAATTAATTGGGCCTCGACTCTTCATCTTGTAGCTTATGTCATTTAACTTTTAGGTATGCGTTTGGAAAATGGATATTTCCGCATTTGTGATGGTTTTAACATTCGCTTCGTCTTTTCTTGAAGGAAAAGGTATGCTATGATATATATATTATTATTTTTTTTATGGAAGACTGTCACAGTTTTCATATCGGTGCTCGGCTACTGGAAATGATGGAAATGATGGAAATGGGGGTATTTAAATTGAATAGATGCTGGACTTAGACTTAAAGGTATGGAAATGACCATGTATTTAAAAAAAGACAAAAAACGAGGGATCAGTGATAAAGGAAAAAAATCGTCTGACTATTTCACCAGAATCAAAGATTAAAATAAATGCTTTGCGCACGATTATCACTTTGTTTCAAGTTAATTTTCGTGCGATTAACTGACATCGAGAAACTACCTCTCGCTGAAATATAATTTCTTAATCATTTAGAACGAAATATTAAGGACAACATAAATTGGCTCCATGATATAAAAGCTTTCGTTTAGCTGTAAATAATGAATGTACACAATGCATTTGATATTTGCATTCGACACTCTAACCGTTTAGCCGCTCTTGACTCATATTTCTCCTATTTCTTGAACGGAGGTTGATTGCACGTGAAATATTCCTTGATTTCTCAAGACTTCGCTGATTCTATCTTAAATTGCATTGTAAGGTTCGAAGCACCGAAGACATGATGATCCTGTAAATTTCCGAAGGGCTCAAAATTCAGGATGCTTTATCATCACTTCGACTATTAATGTTCCATTACTGGAGAAAGAAATAAAAGGCGATGTAATGGTCACATATCAAGTTGTATCCAAGCTACAGTGTGAAGATCTGTGCATGAGAACTCCACAATGCCAAGGCTTCAATTATGGAGAACAAAAGTGTGATATTTTGAGCAAAATCTACGACCCACACGAAAGGGAAAAGAGTGTCAGCATACGAGCCGTAATGAAAAAGGTAATAACTCGTTTTCGCATTAATCCATCAGTGTTCTATCACAAATGCCGAAATCTGATTGATTACGCTACTTGCTGTCTATTTAACAAACAGATTCTATAATGCCGTGGGTCCGTACAGGAATAGATCGCCGGGGACTGAACAAAAAAGTGGCACACACGGCGCAGACGTCTTCTACGATCCGTCCCAGTACAGACCCACGACAACATGGATTATATCTGTTTCTTTATGATGACGAAATGTTGTTAATGATGACGTCATCCATGCGTCTATCCTTCAATAGCTTATAAGTAAGAACCAATCAAAAAGCATATATAATTCAGATTGCTATATAGTGTATTAATAATTTTTATTATTATTAATTATTAATAATTATTAATATTGTATAGTGTATCATCGACGTGATGGTCACGACCAATTCCTGAATTATTCCTCTACTTTTTGCAGCTTCTCTTGGGCAAAGATGAATGCGCTAAAAACACATAAATACCGAAAAATAACTAAATGCAATAAAAGGACATGAAAGACAACATTATTCACCGAAAGGATGTCGAAGTTTGACAAGGAAAAAGTTTGAGATTGTTATTTTGCTTTACGCATAGCTTTATTACAGCGGTCAGTTCAAACAAAGTTTTGATATATGTGTGTAGTTTAGGAATTTTTAGCAATTGAGGGGTTCTCTGTCGGAGAAAAGTTAAAACTTTATAACCAACATAACAATTACTGGGTTTCTGGCGTGATTTAAGATAAACATTTTCATGTTTTCAAGAAGCCTTACCATCAAGGTTTCATCTCTGATTTCTGATGAATTAGTTACAAGATATGTTTTATTGTTGGAAAATAGTTTTTAATCGATGTTTGTCAATATCATTATCATCACGAAGTTATCTGTGACTAGTTTATTTAATCAGAATATTTTCTATTATAAAAATTTCCCATAATTCCCTTTAAACTTGTGACAGCGTTTCACAAAAGTATTCTACCTAATTCGAATGTTACGACTGTTTTATCAAAAATAATTAAATTTCTAAAATGTTTACGTTGAGATAATCCCGAGGTTTGACAAACCAACAGTAATAATGTATAGTAGTAGTATAGTATAATCTTTATTTAAGCACGAAACAATTCATCAGCAATTACATTAACTAAAACTATTTAAAAATTAAAACACTAACTAATATTTAAAAGCTGTTTTCCGTGAATGCCGTGCGTTATAGAGTGGCATTGATCTTGCGTTTAAATAACCCCAGAGACTCTGTGTTCCTTATATATTGCAGTTGAAATGAATCGTGAACAGCTTTATGATTAAAGATGATGGCCACTGCCGATAGCTTTGTTGTCCCTCAAATCTAAGATCATGCAAAACTGAAATGGTCATTGGGTAAAACTGGAGTTTAGGATCGTAAAAAAAAACTTACGAAGGAGATATACAAAACCGCCACTTTCCGGCGAATGCTAGGATGCACTAGCATATTCTTCGTCCTGCTCAGACAAGGATGATAATTTTCCCTCGTTTTTCACCTTTAAAACCGCCTTGATATACTGTATCACGGCCTTGTCAAGCCAAGTCAAAGGGAAAACAGTAAAAAACCCTCCCTCGTAAAATCCAAGATGGCCACCATGATGAGTCACGACAAACAC
This sequence comes from Pocillopora damicornis, assembly GCF_964200805.1. NCBI lineage: Eukaryota > Metazoa > Cnidaria > Anthozoa > Scleractinia > Pocilloporidae > Pocillopora > Pocillopora damicornis. The sequence goes on from NC_142674.1 coordinate 22,621,550, forward strand.
TGCTGATTCATTACATTCTAAAGACAGAGAGGAAAAAAGGCAAGTCAAGTATTAACAGTCACGTGGACTTCACTTCCGAGGCTTCTCCTTGCTTTCCTATTATGAAGCGAATAGGGGTGTATTACTACTCTTCCTGGGGGGATGTTAGTTTATCGTCGGCAACCCCACTCCCCTCACCCCTGCCCCGGAGGTTCAACAAGTTTTCCAACCTAAAAATTTGCTGGTAAACAGATATACTCTGACTGGATCGAGGCATAGTGACGGAAAACTTTTAGTTTCGCCCTTGAACACAAAACTGAGCCCGGCCTGAGATCTTCTCCATATTTCTCCATAAGTCCACCCCCGTCAGCGATCAAGATGCCTAGTTATCCACAAAAACTCCTCTAGCGCAGCGCCCCGACGTATGGGAGGGGCTTTGTTCGAGCTCCACCCCCAAGAAGTAAAACTGCATATCCTGTTTAAGAACAAGGCCTCGTAAAAGGTTCCTTTTGTGGCGGCATATAATGTACCTGTCAAGACCATATAATAGAATTCCTTATCACCAATTAATGGTCCAAACACCTAATACTTACTGACGTGGTTGTATGGCGTATCAAACAGTTCCTCAGGTATGAGGGGATCGTCTGAGGCATTTAGAAGAAATACTGGGATCTTAATCTGTGAAGAGAAAACACGTAGAAGAAAACGATAACTATACCAAAACAGAGAAAAAAGACAAGAACAAAAACTACAGAGAGAGGTTACCTGGTTTATATAGTTACAGGAACTGTTGACAGCATAAAACTCGTCCAAATTATGGAATCCCGCCATTTTTCTAGAGTTAAGGTAAGGAAAAATTCAAATTCCCCCTTAATTACACAGTATCACAGTCGCACCTCTGTTACGCAGACACTTTCTAACACGCTCTTTGATTTGCCAATAAACTCAGCCACTTTCTCAAATAATTAGATTCATACAACTTGTTCACGATTTTCTGCACTTCAGACAGTTTGCTTGATCATTTAGCTCCCATCGGCGAAATTTTTCTTTGTTCTGATTGGCTGCTGTGGTTACTATGGTTTCGCTTTCACGGCATGCAATTGAAGAGTACTCTAAAATGTTACTCACTTGACATATGCATCATCAAGCTCCACAAGGGAAGAAGACGAGCGAACATGATGAACAGATGAAGTAAATTTGGGGCACTGGAATAAAACCTTCATGTTGCGGTCGAGTACCTTTTTCACGCTTTGGGTGATGCCCCAGTTGTAGAAACGTCGTAGTCCATCCCATTCGTGAAGGAGAGTCTTTGCTCTACAAATCACGGAAGAGATCGCCAACAATACATGTGTAGCAACGTTAAAAGTTTACGTTTCACTCTTTCAACTCTTAGAATGACCAGTACCTAATTTCTCCTTACAGCAATACTGCTGAATCTTTCATTAATATCACGAGAATAAAGGAAATGATCGCCTACCCACGAAGCTTTGATTGTTAAACAAATTCTCCTTGACATTACCGAAGGAAATGTATAGAGAAGAATATGGATACTGATTTTGGGGTGTAGAGGGTTAGATATTCATAACGTCATCTTGCCTGTTATATACCAGTCAGTCCGTGAGTCCACCTGTCCATGTATCCATTCCATAATCTATCAGTCAGGTAGACAGTTTGCGAAGCACTCAGTGAGTAACGCTCGAAACGTCAGCTTTTTTACCCTTTACGGTGGCTAATTTACGTTTTCAACTCAGTTATTAACACTTAATTACCTGCTATACTCTCCCACCGACGCAGCACCACAGTTTCTTTAGAAACTTACCCCTCTATTCACTCAGTGAGTAAGTCAGCTAAATTTGTAATTTAGTCTGTCAGTGTGAGTCAGTCCATAACTTAGTTTGACAGTCACTCAGTTAGTTGATGGTCTGCCTGTCAATCAAATATTAACCTTTATACAACCCTGATATCAGTATGCATATTTTCCATATTGTGCTCCATACATTTCCTGAGGGTGCTGACAAAGATAATTTGTTTAACAATCAAGAGATTAATTTAAGAGCTCCTTACACCTAAGACCACTACTGAACTAGTAGTTGAAAATAGGACCTGAAAAAAATTCAGGCCCGTACAGGATATGAACCCATGATCTCTGCGATACCAGTGCAGTGCTCTACCAACTGAACTAACAAGCCAACTGGGAGCTGGTCAATATGTTGGGTCCAAATAAACCATCAAAGTGATGAATAATGATTTTAGATATGTGAATTTCACATATCTAAAATCATTATTTAATTAAGATCTTCTTTAGTTGGGTGATCATTCCTTTTATTCTTGTGACCTTAAAGTATGATTCAGTATTGATACTGTAAGGAGAAAATAGATGCTAGTCACCCTTATGAATCAGAGAGTCAAGGAGATTAATCATAACCTCAATCAGTGAATCTGTAATTTGATATTCAGTAATAAGCTATTCTGTGAATTTTAGTTGATTTAACTCTGAGCCCTTGAAGTGACAGGTGTACAATTTCTCTCACACCATCACTGCTAAATCTTATGAAAAGGTCCTGAGAATTAAGGAAATGATTGCTAATGAAAGAGGCTCTTGATTACTCTAACTCTCCTTGCCATAGGAAATGTTTAGAAAACAAATAGAACATGCATACTGATGTTTGTCTATAAAGTTGTAAAGGGTTAAGGCAAACCTTTTTCCCCGACATGGAGCTAACCTTTTATGTGTCAGCTTTAAGAAGTTCCCAAGCTGGTACACTGATAAGTCATTGAAGTTATGACTAAAATTCAAATTTGCAGATCTCTTACCTCAAGATATCATATCCCTGGCACACAGACACAGCACATTCAAATAACTCCTGCCGTGAAGGTTCCTCTCCTAGATATTTCATCAAAATGTTTGCACCCATAGAGAACCCGACTCCAATAAGTCGCTGGTGATTACCCACAGAGGTGATATGTGAAACCATGGCAGCCAGTTCCTCTGTACCACCTATATTGTTATTACACCAGTTTTATTAGCAACATATTTTGGTTTTCAGTTATGTCCAACACATTTTCCCTTTTTTAAATGGAACCATTTTCCCTATAAAATTGAACTTGTTTTAAGCAGTCACCTTGTATCTTAGCGGCCAGTAGTCAATGTCCTGAATTTTCTTCCCCTTAATCACTGAAATTTTCACCCCAAGTAAGCAGCTATCTCTATGAAGGGGGTCATGGTCACCCTTTTCTGAGTCCCAACAGCCATTGTTTATTGTCTTCTGTCTGTATTGAACAGTCCCTTAAAGTGGAACCACTAAAATTGAACTAAGAATAATCTTTCCTATAAAATTAAATCCATGGTTATATCTCCCGAAATCAGTTAAGTAGCATGTGACTCAGTGGTGGCAAGTTTTGTGGTGGAGAGTTTGATGAGGTAGTGAATTGACTGTAAACCAAATTACATTAACACTGTCCATTAATCCAAAGAAAAATTTCACAGAAGAGCAGATAGCTAAAAATTACCATATGTGAAAATTCTTGGAGTGGACAATCCACCCTCTTCCTTTGCTCCCAAATGATTTAAAACAGCAACTTTGAAGCCATGACGAATGGCGTAGTCAGCAAATGTGCGCACATACTTTGTCTCAGAACAGTTAGCAATTCCTGGGACTGTGATGATTGTAGGCTTCTCCTTGGATCATTCAAAAAAGGGAAAGTATGTTAGTTCTGTACACTGTTACCTGTTGGTTGTGCTGACTGACACTCTCTTGTCACTGAGATTACAAGACTTTTGTTCAGAGCTGCTAATCTCACCTGACCACTCTTAACTTTGTAAAAACTCCCCAACATGAAACAACTGTATATTTACTAGCAAGGTAGCTTTTATTTTTTTTAGGGCTGCTCATCTCATCTGACCACTCTTAACTTTGTAAAAATTCACCAACACAGAAAAACTGTATATTTATTTGCAAGGTGGCTGTCAAATTCCCCTTCTCATCCATAATTACAGTATCAAGTCAATTCACCAAATTTCAAGCAGTTCAATAAACATCGGTTTCCTTGATGCAAACTGATCATAATCTTTGTGTTTTATTGTGCTGAATGACACTCTCTGGTCTCTGAGATTACAAGATTTTTATTCAGGGCTGCTCAGCCTGTGAAACTCTCCAGGTAGTTCAATTGATTTCACTAACAAATTTGATTGAGAAATTATCTCAAATTTCATAAATAAGATGACAGACATTGGTAACAGAACATGAGCCTCAGATCAACCAAGATTTATTTAAAAACACAAAAGGAACTGGCAAAACATTTTGAGTTATTCTGGCAGAAATTTACAATCTATTTACTCTTTGATCGTTTTTCCCAAGAAGGTGAACTGTATAGTGTTACACTTACTCAGATCCTTTAGATCTGGCCGTGAAAGCTTCATAATGCATCCCCAAAAATAATTTACACATGGTATGCCTTGTCTTCTTACTGAACATATTGTATGATTCTATGATGCTCTTTTAAGAGAATTCATGTGTTCTAGCTGAATAATACAGCAATGTATAGTTCTGTTAAAAAATGAGTTAATTCTTGGTACAGAAAACAGGAGATACTGTCTATAAGGTGCTCATCTTATAGATTATGTGCTATATGGGAATTTAGAGGTGGACAGCCCATAAGGTGGCTCTCCTTGTCTGCTGTTTCTGGGTCAAATTGGAATTTAGAAAATTCAACTTGGTTTTTGTGGAGGGAGGAAAACATGAGGACCTGTAGGAAAAACTTCTGAGCAAGGACAATAGCCTTCACAAATCAAACCCACTGAGGCCACAGTAGTGGGACTGGTGAACACCCTCACCAATGCACTTAATCCCCAAATGAATGCTGCTGTTTGTCTCATGAGCATTTCTATCAGCTCATTTCAAAACACATACATATTTCTGCTACCTAATAATACAACTATGACTTCAAATAAATGAATCCCTTTCTCTGTGTTTTGCATATGTAAGCAACCAAAACACCCTTAAAAAAAATTTAGCAAGTCAATACCTTTTTTTTTCATGTTATACCATAACTTATAAACTCAATTATGATAAGCTCATGATTGTATACCTGTTCAACACTCAAAAGTGAATTTTTGTCAGGAGAGTAAATCTCATAAGTGACAACAGTGCCATCATGCAGCTTTGTTGTGTGTAAAGCTCCTTTCAACTCTGGGCAAGCACGTCTACCAAACAGGGCTCCTACAAGGGTTTGACAGTGGCCACTTTTACCCCAAATGACTGGGGGGGAATACCTGTTGGTGAATAATAACTATTATTAGAGGTATATACTAAACAAATGGAAGGCACTTAACACACACCCTCAGACAATTGGTTACTCAAACTCCAAACATCCTTTGCAATCCACTTCTGTGCTTGCAACTCTTAAGGGATTTGGAGCCAAAAATATTATAATCATTGCTGCCCAATAAATGAGTTAAAATCTATTTTTTTGGCGACATTATCTCACTGTTTCAGTATATGCTAAAACAACTATTCACCTCACTGTCAGTGGTTAGGGGTTGATATTTACCTCGCTAATTCCCAGCTTGGAAATATTCACCAAAAGCCACTTTTGCTTCAGTAATCAGTAAATAGTTGTGACCTAACCCTTTAACTACCAGATCAAATCTGTAATTCTCCTTACTGTCAACCATACAATTCTTAGTATGTTATTTCAGAGAACTTGGTATTGGATCAACTAATTATCCCCAAATTGATATTTTTCTTTTTTCTCATCTCTTATCTAGTGAACATTGCATTGATATTGTAAGGAGAAATTCTTTCTTGGTCACTCATGGGAGTTAAAGGGTTAAGTAAAACAACGATCCATGCTAGTGAACTGCAATTTAAGCAATTATTGCAAAAAAAAAAGTCTGATTTCTTTTAGGTTTCTTTTCAGAAAAAAAAAAATGTCAAAGATTGTGATCAGATTCCTTCAAAGAAAAGGTGAACTCCTAAAAAATTTGCCTTTCTTTCAATATATGGCTGCACAATTCAGTTGTAATAACCCAAACAGTATTAAAAAGGCAAGGGTTTCAGTCCCATCAAAGCCTTAATTTTTTCAGGCTGCTTTTCTGCAGTTGCTTAAGTTGCTGCACACTTGCGTGGATCATTGCTTTACTTCAGTTTCATCTGCAGGTCAAATGAAGTTTATTTCATTCAAAACTGAAATATAACTGTAACTGTTAAGTTGTGAAAGACTAGTAGAGATATAATATATATAAAATCTCAAACCATTATCCTATTGTCAAGTAGAGATCATTACACCAAGAGAGTTTGGTTGGTCTCTGTGGTAAATGTGGATCTAATACATAGGCCAACTTGTAAATTCCTTATTAAGACATTTTATCTTTTTGCATCCACTTTTGTGTAACAGCTAAAATTAAAGACTTGTGTCTTGCCTTCCTTGAATATTCAGTACCCTTCAGCTTAACACTTTCAATCCCAAGATCTCATTAGTAATTCTCCTTACTGTCAGCCAAAGAATTCTCATTATGTTAGTTTGGAGAATTTGGTATCGGATCAATTAGTAATTCCATAATTGACATTTTCATTTATTCTTATCACTTGTATGCATGATATTGTATAGATATAGTAAGGAGAAATTCTATCTTGGTCACTCACTGGAGCTAAAGGGTTAACAGTTATGCAAACCTTGTTGGTATAATTATCACACCTCAAGAGTTAACTTAATAGGGACTCACTACTGCAAGTTTTGATGAAGATTTTAAAAAAATTACAATTTAAAACCTCAGATTTTCAAACAACAGAGAGGAGGAGAAACGAGTAGTTAAGATATAAATGCGGCACTTTGTGCGCTATCCGGTTTTTCTTTAATAATTAATGATAGCAATATGACAGAGGGCATCCACGAAGGTCTTGCTTAGTTTGTCAAGAAATTGGACATCTTCCAAAATTATTCTTACAATAATATATCGTTCTGAGCGGTAGGAATACCATAGCCTTCTAACCAAAATTTACCATTTTAATAAAGAAATAATTTTCGTTAAAAACCGGTTTCGTAAGGTTTCACAGTAAGCGTTATCTGCCACTACGAATAAGTTTTTTAAATTTCTACATTGAATATACCGGCTTCCATGTAAACAGTTTCATCTTTCCAAACCGATGATGTTTTGTGTTACCGCGAAATCGCAAAATTAGATTTAACTGATCAATACAAAGAACAGAGAAGCTTGGCAATAAAATGGCAGCTGTAATAATATTTTAAAGGATGAAAACAACTCATTACTTAATTACCATGTACCCGAATGCTGTTTTGTTATCGAAAGATATAAACACATTTGTAGACACTTTGAAATTACGTACCTTTCGAAAAAAATAGGACACGACTCTAAGACTGTGTTGGTAAAATGGCTATCCGATGAAATTATCTTTGGAGGATGAGAAGAATCCGTCAGATTTAGGACACGAACCAGCAAAAACACAATCACAACTACAAGAGCCAAAATAACAAGATACGCCATTAGCGAGACCTCCTACTTTGAGGAACCCTCCAGAATACATGCGCTTATTGGTAACGCAACATAGCACTATGTAACGCAACACTGCAGATCCCTTTCCCTTTAAAAACATTTCCGTTGAAAACTCTCAGCGTTAAAATTTATGTTGACCTGTACAGGAAATTTATACAAGCCCTCTATGAAGCATATTTAGAAAGACAATTTGAAACATAAACTTCAGACATCGGATGGTGTGAAGGGTGAAGACGAGGCGAGGGGCCTCTTGCTCAACAAGATGTGGTTATCGAATTACTGGGTCTTAAAATGTTACTTAATGTTATTTCTTCATTCACCCTCTTGAACAGGATGAATTTATGTATCAGAAACCTTGAAAACTGTCTTATTCTCCATCTCGGCCGAAATACCCGAAAAAGTCAGTCAAAACAACTCAGAAAAACAATGGTCAGTGAACTTTATTCATCTGATTATAAAGAAAATTGACCTTTGGAATTTTGGATCAATATATCTCATTAGCTTGTATGTTTTGTTTTCCCAACGAAGGACTCATGGGAACCTGGTGAATTATGCGAACCTATGTATGGAATATGACGTAATTTTTAAGAAAGAGTTCTTTAGATAATCACTTTGTCGAGCATTGTGACGCGTTTTGCGGGTTCAAATGGACATTTTGGTGGGCCAAAATATATTTTATTTCGCTCACACGTCAGTAGTTCAGGATTTTGATGTCATTTTTTTCAGTTTTTTCTTTCTTAGTGCTCTCCAAAGAGATAATAATTGTAAGACAGCTTATGTTCTTGGGCATAATTTATATTGTTTTCAGTATCACAAAACCTCCGTTGGGAAAACAAAACTTCCAAGCTAACCGCATCAAATAATTGACGTCACGCGGCCTCAAACCCTTGGCTAGAGGTGTCTGACTGCGACAACGCTAACACAGGTTTTCTGTGTTTTCACTCGAGGGTGATGACTTAAGGATAAAGAAACGAGATGGACTTGATAGAAATAAAAATATCACTCATTATCGGAAATTTCAGGTTGGTGCAGCGTGGCTCAAAAGGATGAATAAAATTTCTTTTAAGCTTTTTACAACTTTATGTTCTAACTCATGATAGGTTTTTAAATGCTGATACAATAACTGTTTTGTTCTTGGGCATTACCGGCATAACTTTTATTCAGGTCCAAAATCCATATTGTTATCTATTGCTTTTGTTGCGTCGCTTTTATAAATCGTTATTGATTTTTATTTGCGGACCTTTTTAAAACCACTCTAGTTTTTGAGTAGAGCCACCTGCCCAAAATGTATTCTCATAAAATAGCTTTATATACTCCCAGGGGGTACGTTTCCAAGCGCTGTACCGGTATTGCAGAGGTCATGGGCTCAAATCCCGTACAGGCCTGAATTTTTTTCACTGAGGCCTTATTTTCATTGCTGCTTAAGTAGTGAACATTAGTGCGAAGATCGCTTTCATATTCACGTCTTTATCTGGAGTTCACATATATGATTTTCACATATTCACAGTCATAATTTGGTTCATCAACTAACCTGATTATGTAAATTAGCCACCGCAAAGAGTTTCTTAAACTGATATTTCGAGCATCAACCCTTTGTCAAAGGCCGGAGGTTCGTCACAGGTCGCTTTTCGGCTCTTTGAGTCAACCCACAAAAAAATGCTCGTTAAAGCTGAACTATTCCTCAAGGTTTTGCATTATGTGTTCTGAACCCTGGGCTGGTTTAACCCTTCTTATTAGCCACAAAATGGTACCCTCATAATTTCTCCCCTAGTGAGGAACGAGAATTAACAAATAAAACAAAGCATGAAATAATTTTAAGTAACGTTGTACTCGATGCATTACTTATATTTTTGTTTGACAAACAAAACTCGATAAAACCACCAAGAGTGTGGATCTGTTTACATATCTACTTTTGCCGTCAATGATGCCTCTAAAAATTCGTAAGTGACCTCTCCCCAAAGTTTTTTAATCCAATAGTATTCCAACGACGTCCTTCGACTCTGAAAATTTTCTTTTAGCGTCTTATATAATTTTTATTCCCTTTTCCGCAGATCTTTCCGTGGAAGGTATTTGCCCTTATATGCGCTTTCTCGTCAACAACAAATACATCCGCAGAAGATGAATCGGGCGTGTTCTTTCAGATGGAAGCAAACGCTTTCCTTGATGACGGAAACGTTGTCCTAAGCGAAAAGGCTGACTCTGTTACGAGCCGCGCTCGAATGTGTGGAAGAGAAAACTGCTCGCAAAGGAGCAAATGTCTTGGCGAACAAAGGCACCTGTTCGCTTTTTGGCGAAGGACAACAAGGAAAGAAGTTGGAGAGATTTGTTATTTATATATATTTATATTTATTTATGATAAGTATTAACAAATAAAACAGAGCATAGAATCTTTTTAGGTTTTACTGGAATGCATTACGTTTATTTTTGTTTGATAAACAAAACTTGATAAAATCATGAGGAGTAAAGATCTGCTCCCAATGTGCCTTTTCCCATCGATGATGGCTTTAAAATTTGTGAGTGACTTCCCTTCAAATGTTTGTAATATAATAAGCAATAATCCAACAGGGTCCTCCGACTTTGATTTTTCTTCGTTATGTTATCAGATCATTTTAATTTCGTTTCTTGCAGATCTTTCCTTGGGACATATTTGCTCTCATATGGGCTTTTTCGGTAACACCAAAGATATCCGCAGATGAAGACCAGGGCATGTTCTTTCGCATAGAAGAAAACGCTTTTCTTGAAGATAAAAATGCTCTTCAAATTGAAAAGGCTGACTCTATAATGACCTGTGCTCGAATGTGTAGGAGAGAAGCTGCTTGTAAAGAAGCAAATTTCTTGGCGAACGAAGCCACCTGTTCGCTCTTTGGCGAAGGACAACAGGCAAGGAAGGTGGAGAGATTTGTAAAACGGGATGGTTCTTTCTATATAGAAAAGGTATTCCTAGAATTTTGTAGATTTTACAGATTAATACTGTGTTACCATTTCTTTCTTTACTCCGTGCGATTGCAAAGGAATGGAGTGAGAGCCGATTATTTTAGGCAGTTTTATGCAATGGTAATTTTTTATACACCTTGTTCATGTTCAAGTTTTAATTGAGTTTTCATAATCCTTCTCATTAAGCTGGAAATAATTTTTCCTTATGTTCGTAATGTCATACAGCCGCTATAACCTGATCAATAAAATATCACTAAGACTGAAGATGGGGGTCGGCATGTTTTATCGAGTCCGTTTTGGAACTATGTTTATCTTACATTTGTATCAATACATTTTCAAGTTTCGGTTGCCTCAAAAAATACTTCTCTTTTCATGTTGTGCCCATTTACCCTGAATCAGATTACTTAAAATGACCCTCGGACAATTTTCCAACTATTGACTTGAACATTAGACGAGAGAACGGCAATAAAGAAAAGGCGATCAAATTGAAGTTTAAAAATGAATATCTTAAAGAAAAAAAAAACCCTACCCTCAGCTTTTACAGTCACAAGACAGAAAACTCAAATATTAAGTTGATGAAGATCAGGTAATCAGAGCAAACATCTTGAAAAAGTGATCAGAAACAAGACTCTTTTTGTTCGTCTTTTTAATCTTTTTTTTTAGAATCAATGTTCAGATAAAATGTAGCTTGCAAGCTAGTGTAAGTGAAAGTTTCTTACTCACCCGAAAGTTTGCCTCTTTTTGGCTTACTTAATAGGTTATCTCTCATGGAGTCTCCAGTCCACAAGGTGTGTGATTCTTGTTTACAGCAAATTTATCCTCGCACACAATAGTTGCTAAAACTGAATTTCGTTATTTTTAACAGACCAATTCCTCAGATGAATGATACTGCCACACCTTTTGGAATTTCGTTATTTTGAACACACCAATTCCTCAAATTAATGATACTGCCACACCTTTTGGCGTGCTTGGTAGAATGAGTTACCAAAAAATACCTATTCCGTCTCAAAATGTCACATTTAACACAACTCTTTTTAGGTTTATGTGCCTATAACTTAAAGCAGAGTTCGGAAACCATTTTCTTTGATCATAGGAAAGAACACGCCTGCACCCCTTGGATTAACCTAGAATTCAGCAGTCCCATCGTGCAAGACTCTCCTCGACCAATTTCCCCCTCCTTCCGCGGGTATTTATTGGATTAATCCTGAAGGTGTGTCTCAGTCCAACGCTTTCAAGGCTTATTGTGACATGGAGACCGATGGTGGAGGTTGGACTCTAGTATGGAGTTATTCCTTCACTAATTACAGTCACTTTAATGATAGTTCAAATGCGATCTCACCAAGAGCAAACTGGCCTGATTGGCTTGATGGGTATATGCATGTTCCTGTCTCCACAACTCCTCCATTAAATGAAACAGACTACAACGCTGTGAACTTCTCACTCTGGAAAAAACTTGGCAGACAGATCCTCATCAAGAGCAACATAAACAACTGGCTGGTGTGTGATCCGGGAAATGGCAGCTTAGTGGATTGGCAGTACGGTGACATCAATTGTACGATCATTAAACATGTGACCAACACGTGCAAAGATACACCAGCACCTTCATTATTTGGCAATGGATTAGACTCTGGACCGATGTTCTTTATCCACGCGAACGGCCTTTATAATCTTTATTATTATTTCGATACTCTCACGGAGTATCAATGGCCTGTCCATGATCCATGTGGACAACAGGAGCTCAACCAGTTGAACGGCGTCGCGGAGCCTCATGGGAACATTTTCATCCGTTAGTTAATGAACATTAGTTGTTCACCGATGTGTAACTTTTCCCGTGATGTGTGTACGAGATCTCTGAATAAACTCACGAAAGATTTTCCACTTTCTCAGACTCAAATAATTCATTACCGAAGTTCAGATTTTCATGGCTTGTGATATAATTGTCGCCAGATCTCCCTTTCAAAGCTTCCCACAGAACTTCACTCTTTTTAAGATCAATAATCCTGCTGCTATTCGCTTGGAAAAACTTTTTTTCGAACCGGATGTAATGCCATCTTATCTTCTCTAGGATAAGAAAATGGCTCCGCGTGCCACATTTGTCGGGGGAACCTTTGAACGAATGAAGGCAAAACAGACAAAACTCGTCAAGGAAAGAAAACAAAGCGAAACGAAATGTACATCATTGATAAACATAAGGGATAACTTTTTAAATTTTTTTAATGGAAATCTGCTTTACTATGTCATATTTTTTTGCATGCCCTTTCAACACGGATACTAATGGTAGCCAACAATCTGCACCATCATCAAACTTTTGACTGACTCAATTCCGTTTCCCTTGTTTGCTCCTTTTTTAAAAATTTCATCGAACCAATCCCAAGGCTATGGACCGCTGTTCTCTTCGAGCATGTACTAAAGCAGCCCTTACTTTATGGTTACTCATTAGAAGATTAGAGGCCATCCAAAAGGATAACGTTCGAGCATGAGAAAATTACCAAGTATACATTACTATATGTAAATGAAACAAATTTAAAGCAAACATAGTTTGAAATGGCTGGCCAGTTAATGAATAGCAAATGAAACACCAGTATCTCTACAAAAAATATTCGGCACATTTTATTTAAATGATCAAATCAGACTACATACATTTGTAGGGTCTCGTGGAGGTTTTGTTTTAGGACATGCATTTTAGAAAGTATTGCTTTTTTCTTTTCACTCAAAAGGGAAATTTTCCTTGGCAAGTAATGGCAGATTCTTTGTGGTCCGAAGATCAGTGGGAAGGAAGTCCTTACTGGGGGCGGCATGCCCTCTGATGACTGATGAGCCCAATTCTGGATTTACATATTCTTGAGCAGATGGGGCAGGGGAAGATCTGATCGCTGCAGGATGCTTCCAGGACTCCTTAGCAGCCCTGGAGTCCTTCAACTGCTGAGCTGCGCGTTTTGTGGTTGACTTCCCTTCGACCCTGTCTGATGATATCATGATATATATATATATATATATATATATATATATATATATATATATATATACATATCTTTAACTTTGCAAATTATTAAATTTTTAGTTTCTCGACTGTTAGATAAAAGAGCTCAGTGCAGCCTTTCCGTTATTTCCATTTTCTGTTTACTTAGAAGTCATGATAATTGCATTATAAACCTGCAAGACTTATGCTTTTTTATGTCTAAACAGAATTTTGGATTAATTTAAAACGTATTTTAAAAAAAAGCATAACGTCAAAACTACATTGCTCTACTCAAATAGAAAAATGCAATTTCAAACGAATATCAAGGGAATTGATGTTGACGGTGCAGATCTACTCAAAAAAGATTTCTGTATGTCGCGTGGTGTTTTGCCATTGAAAGAAAAGGGTTGGTTAAAGGTTCCCTCCCTTTCTGCCTTGTCTGACTATTTTGTCTACAGGAAAGTAATTTATACGTTTACTAATTATAGTTTATCTCAAGATTCTCTTGACAGATGTTACCGCAAGTCGAGTACCTACTTGCATTCGTTTTATCAATATCGGCGAAGACAACTAAAGGAAGGGAACATGGCGTTTTCTTTAAGATCAAAGAAAACCACTTTTTCAGCTTCGACACCGAAAGTCTTTTTCGGTCTGGAAAAAACTGAATTTTTGCTTTCCTGTTCCGTTTCGTGCGCGAACCAAGGTTCTTGCAGGAGCGCAAACTTTCTGGAGAACCCAGGATTTCCTACCTTCACAGCGGCGAGATGGAGACAAATTCAACAGCTGATCGGCTTTTACAGCCAAGTGGTTCTTTCTATTTAAGAAAGGTATTTGGCATTAATAATATGTCACGGCTCTCAGATAATAACTCAAGATAATTGATGCAGTTAAATTTCCTTTCCCTACCGTCAAAAGGTTATTTTTATTTTCACAGGGAAAACGATTTCTTTTCCGAACATCATCTCATGAAAAAAAACTTCGCACAATTTAATTCCAGTTCAACAAAAACTACGAAAAGGACTCGGGATTAAAATCAACAGTGCTTTGTAAGTAAAAAAAGGAAAACTACTTTAATTAAAATCGCGTGAGCGCATATTTATAAGATGAGCGCGCTCGGAGAATTTTGTATCGGATCAACTAATAATCTCCTAATTTATATTTATTTTCATTTTCATCACTTGTCAGCATGATACTGTATTGATATTATAAGGTGAAGTTCTCTCTTAGTCAGTTGTAAAAGTTTAGGAGTTAATAATTCCGTCTACATGCATGGTAAGTAAGTAAAGCCTTTATACAGGCCCAACTGGCTGGTGTGTCATCCAGGACCTGGCAGCTTGGTTTTTGGCGGGAAGGTGACATCAACTGTTCGATAATCAAACACGTGACTAACCTAAGTCACGAGTTGGTCCCATCCAAGTTTTCACCGAATCAAGCAATAGCTATGGGCCGCTACTTTGTATGACCAAACGCTATATAACAGCACTAACTTTTATTTTGATGGTCACACTGAAAACCTTAGGCCTACCCATGATCCTCTCGGAGGAAATAGTCCTAACCAAAAGAAAAATGTTGCAAATCCACATGCTAACATTTTCATTCGAGTCGAGTAGGAAAGAGAGACTCTTTACAAATTTATGCTCAAATAACTTCCTGAAGTAAACCTTCTCGTCACAATATCAGTACCATATCCAACAGAAAAGTTTTGAAAATGAACGAACCTATCAGCAAAAGGGTATGGTTTTGATGTTTCTCTTTATTCTTTAAACTGCTTTAATCAATATCTGCATAGAAGCCAAAAGTGAGAAATTTGAATCACATTTTTGAAGCTTGAGTGATGGGATGATGGCTCCAGATTTGCTTAGGGAATTTTATGCAAAGTTACTTTTTCTATTTTACTTCTTTAAAAATTTCACTCAACAAATCCCGAGGCTACGGACCGATATTCTCTTGGAGCATGCGCTGAGGCATGCTATTAATATGAGGGTTGCTCAGGATATCATTGGCCTTCCCATGATCCTAGTGGAAGATTGGAGCCCAACAAAGTGAAAAGTGATCATTCAGACCAGAAAACATTATCAAACATGTATTACTTTATGTAAAAAATTTAAGAAATAAACGGCAAAATGTTGGTTTAAAAGGGTTGATTAACAAATAACATATTCAATTATCCCGACAAATGCAAGGTTTACCTTTTCATTTGCATTGCCAGGTGTTTCAAACAAAAAAGATGTGTTTTCATTTCCAGTTTTAATTTTATCTCCCACCGATTCTTTTTATTTTTAACTTTGCATTTCAAATTTTTTGTTTTCTTCACTGAATTGTTTCATAAAAGAGCTTACTGCAACCTTTCCGGTATTTCCATATTCTGTTTACCAAGAAGTCGTGATAATTGCATTATAAACCTGTAGGACTCGTGTTTTCATTTAAATGTCAAAATAGAGAGTTGTGGTGTAATTGGAAACGTATTGCTAAGAAAACAAAATGTCCAAGCTGTGTTAACAAACTCAAATAGAAAATTAGACTTTCTGACGAAGATCACGGAATCAATAAGTTACAATTGGTACTGACGGTGCAAACTTATTCACAAAGATTTGAGTTTGTCGCGCGGTGTTTTCCATTAAAATCAAAGAGTGGGTTCAAATTTCTCTCCCTTTCTGTCTTGTCTTACTATTTTGTCTGTAGGCAGGTAATTTATATGTTCCATACATTTACTAATTATAAATTTCTCTTGAGATTCTCTCGATAGATGTTTCTGAAAGTCGAGTACCTATTTGTATTCGTCTTGTTCTTGGCGGAAAAGACAACTGAAGGAGCCGAAAATGGCGTTTTCTTTCAAATCAAGGAAAACACGTTTTTCAGCTACAGAGAAAAAAGCCTCTTTTGGTCTGGAAAAACTGATTCTTTGCTTTCCTGTTCGGTTTTGTGTGCGAGACAAGCTTCGTGCAGAAGTGCAAACTTTCTGGAAAACCCAGGACTTTGTTACCTTCTTGGCGGCGAAATGCAAACAAGTTCAGCAACTGGGCGGCTTTTACAGCGAGATGGCTCTTTCTATCTAACAAAGGTATTTGTCATTGATGACATGCCATATTTTTCGGTGACACCTTCCGATAATGTACACCTTATCACGAACAAGTTTAAGGGCCTTCCCACACTAGCAGACAAAACTAGAATTGCCCGGTTAAAATAAAAGGACAAATTTTGTCATGACAAAGTTTTGTTTCGTCTGTTTCATCCGCATTAATGCTTTTAAAGTCGTCAAATTCCGTCAACGCCCGATCTATTTATAAGACCAGCTAGCATAGTTTTTCGAAGGATTTCACCTCCAATTCGCACTTTTAAAATGTTTATGATAATTGAAAATTTGTCAAAATAAACAAACGTTTTCGCTAAAGTAATTTGCGCTTAAGCAGGAAAAAAGTTGAAACATGAGAGTGTATTTGTGGAGTGACGTGAATGGATTGAGATGAGACCTTATTAAAAAAGTTAAGACGACACGATCCATAGAAACTCCTCTTAACATCAACATCATAATTCAAAAGCATATGAAACGTTCGTTTATAAGTAGAAGCCACCAACAAGTAAGACCACAGTTGCCCAAAGAGCCTTCAACAATTTCGTACACATGCGCATGACGCGAAGTACGGGTACTAACTGAATGTCTTGTTTAACTCCAATTCAGGTCGACCTGACTGGCTCAACCCAAGGTGAAAGTTACGCTTATGAAAATTATTACATATATCTAATGGATAAATATTGATGCACTAAGATAAACTTGAATTTTCAAGTTCTTCATTTCTACCACGTTTCGGTGTCATCCATCCTCTGCCCTCTCTTCTATTATCCTTCCTGGCCTATTGCTGCCAATTTTAGGTTTTCTGAACACTTTTACCTAATTTTCGATTGTCATTAAAATAAGATACAAAGAAATTAGGACATGTATATAGCCAAGTAGAATGGTTTCGAATGTCCTCGTGGTCGTACGTTCACCGATAAAATCATTTATTTACAAGGTTAATAGTGAAGAAATGATTGAGTTTGAAACCTAATTATCTAAGACAGCTCAACGGAATCATAAAAAAAGAGGGAAAAAAAAATCCAAGTTAGAGCGCATGTCAGGAAACGTTGGCCCAGCGTTAAAGTTAATATCGTTTTAAATTGCTCAGTAACATAATACTGGTTCTTTGTTTGATGATCGTAACTAAATTTAGGTCGCCAGCTCCAATAGAGGATACTTTACTAGACTCGCTATAAATGAAGAAATTATTTTTCTAATCTTCAACTTTATGATTGTAGACCAAAACACTTCTTCAACCCCTGGTTCTAACCAGCACTCAGCAGTAACTTCGTGCCAGACTCTCCTCAAACAATCTCCCGCTACGTCCACGGGTGTTTATTGGATCGATCCTGATGATGGATCCCGGGCCAACGCTTTCAAAGCTTACTGTGACATGGATACTGATGGAGGGGGCTGGACCCTTGTATGGAGCTATTCCTTCACTAACTACAGTTATTTTAAAGATGATTCAAATGCGGTCACTCCAATACCAAATTGGCTGGTTACGAACAGGGTGAATGTTCCTGTCTCCACAACTCCTCCATTGAATGAAACAGACTATAATGCCATAAACTTCTCACTTTGGAAACAACTTGGAAGACAGGTCCTCCTCAAGAGCAACATAAACAACTGGGTGGTGTGTCAGCCGGTAACTGGCAGCTTGGTTGATTGGCAGAATGGTGACGTCAACTGTAAAATCACCAAATACGTGGCTGACCGTAGTGAATCAGCTTCGGCGCCTTCCAAGTTTTTACCAAACACCAACTATGGACCAATGTTCTATTCGAGTGGGCGCTGGAACAGCACCTTTTACTATTTTAATAGTTACACGGCCAAAAATTGGCCTACCCATGATCCTCTGGGAAGAAATAAGCCCAACCAAAAGAAAAATGTTCTTGATCCACATGGTAACATTTTTATTCGAGCCAAGTAGCAAGGACAGACAATAACAAACCTTTAAACACGTATCTCCCATAGCTGGTTAACTTATCTGCACAAAATAATTGCATTACCTTGAAAAAAAATGACGAGAATCACCTGGAGGACCTAGAGGGTCTTAAACTGATATAACTCTAAGTTATCCTATCGTATTTACTGAGAAAGACCCCACCAGAATTCGAAGGGAAAATTTAGGGTCAGATTTTGGAGGCTGAAGGTTCAAGCTTGGTTCACTCTCGTAAGATGAGAACAAGCAAAGCACCAGTTACACTCATCATATGAAGTCGGGGGATTACCTTTCAGAATTTTGCTTTCCAATGGAGTTTTAAAGAAAAAAAATCACTTCGCAAACTTTGACTTAATGAGGCGCTAGTCTCTATTCAAACCGGACTTTGTAAAAAAATTTTTAAATTTGTTTTTGTATGTTTTTTTCTTCTTTGTTTTTGTACAACAAAACTTAAATTCTTGATGTTTTTAATAATGGCTGCTTTTACCAATACTGTTTACAAAACTCGTGACTAAATTAAATAGTTGCAATCAGCTAGAGAAATTTTTAGAATGAAATGAATAAATAAGATTCACTTAAGGAAGCCTGGAACAATCACCACATTACATAATTGACGTCACAGTTTTTTTTTTAATGTTTTAATGTTTGGAAATGCGCAAAATTGGGGGTTTAATAACGAGCATTACTTAATAGTAAAAACATATTTTCCCAATAACAAAGTTTCAAAACGGTATAAAGCTTGGTTCTAAAGGGTACATACCTTTCCAAGACACTTCAATTTCTTTTCTATTATATGTTGAAACTTAGTTTGCCTTTTAGGCTAACTACCTTCGAAATGCTAATAAAAACAACTTGCATTTCATGTTAAGACCATAGTGTTTGCTATTACTTATTCTGCATTTATAAACCGTAATTGATATATTTCAGGAGCTTTCCAAAACCACTTTGAGGTTTTTTGGCAATCGAGTACTCCTACTTTGCTTGTTCTTCGGTATGCTATTATACCATCTTAGTTTTCTTTCTTGCAGATCTTTCCTTGAGACATATTTGCTCTCATATGGGCTTTTTCGGTTTCACCTAAAGATATCTGCAGAAAAAGATCAGGGCATGTTCTTTTACACATAAGAAAACGTTTTTCTTGATGATGAAAATGCTCTTCAAAATGAAAAGGCTGACTCTATATTGACCTGTGTTCAAATGTGTAGGAGAGAAGCTGCTTGTAAAGAAGCAAATTTTTTGGCGAACAAAACCACCCATTCGCTTTTTGACGAAGGACAACAGGCAAGGACAGGTGGAAAGATTTGTAAAACAGAATGGTTCTTTCTATATAGGAAAGGTATTCCTAGAATTTTGTAGATTTTACAGATTAATATAAGTTGTGTTACCATTTCTTTCTTTACTCCGTGCGATTACAAAGGAGTGGAGTGAGGGCCGGATGTTTTGGGCAGTTTACTGCAATGGCAATTTTTTATACACCTTGTTCATGTTTCAATTTAATTTTCATTGTCCTTTCCATTAAGTAGGAAATAAAATTTTTCTTATGTCTGTAATGTCACACAGCCGCTCTAACCTGATCAATTAAAGATCACTAAAAGATGGGAGTCGGCATGTTTTATCTAGTCCGTTTTGTAATTATGTTTATCACATAAGCCGCGGTGTTATAATGGGATTTCCGGCTCTGAGGAAAGCCGTAACAACACAGGTGAAAAAATATCGTATTTTACACGTGTGCTGATATAGCCAATCAGCTGCTTAATGTCACTCGACTTTAGCGCCACTCGGTCAGGTTGATGAATGAACGGCAAAACCTTCACGATTCTCAATACAAGGTGTGTGTCGGAGCTTTCTCGAATTATGGCGGCTAAGACACTAAAAAATCCGTATCGCTGAAAGACAATGATGTTCAAACTTTCCTAGGAGGGGAAGAAAACCAATATAGTAAAAGAAAAACCGAAAGTTGCATATTCAAAGACTTTGGTGTTAGCATTTCTGAATGAAAATCGACAACTGGAAGATATGCCACTGGCCGATTTTGGCCGTTTACCTGAAAGACTTCTTCTGTCGGTAAGGATAAAGTCACTAAATGAGAATTTTGTAAATTGAAAATTACGACCATTGTCGTTTTTGTAATAATGATTCAACGCCCTTTTCCATCTTAAGAGTCAGCGCCAACGCGCTCTACGATTGTAATTCGAAGATTGTCGATTCATTTATTTTCATTCATTGATGAAGTCGGCTTGTCTTCTCATTAAAGGGCTATCGAAACAAAGAGAAACAGAATAATACATGGTTGCTTCCTGGGAACATTTTCATTCGTTAGTTGATGAACATTAATTGTTCATCGATGTGTAACCTTTCCCGTCAGTGGTGAACGAGATCTCTGAATAAACTCACGAAATATTTTGCACTTTCTTATAGCGGAGCTCGCAGAGCGTAGCCCCATAATTATGTAAAAATAGTAGTAACCCATCAAGCCGAAAAAGTTTGGATGTACGACCTTACGACTGTACGACCGTGCGAGGTGCTACTTTTAACATGCGTGGTCAACTGTACCGCGGGCACGCACTAGGCTCCGAGTCGGCCGACCCGGGTTCTAGTCATGGCCGGGGCAACGCGTTGTGCCCTTGAGACGTGCGGGAAAAAATTGCGAGCTCCACTTTTAGGCTTGGCTAAATCTATATGTTATTCTCTTTAACGAAGTTCAGATTGTCTTGGCATGCGACTTAATTGCCGTTAGATCTCCCCTGCAACGCTTCTCACTGAAAGTTACTCTTTTTAAGATCAATAAACCTGCTGCTATTCGTATGGAAAAACACTTTTTCAAACCGGATATAATGCCATCTTATCTTCTCTGTGAAAGGAAAATGGCTCCGCATGCCACATTTGTCGAGGGAACCTTCGAACGAATAAAGGCAAAACAGACAAATTAAACTCTTCAGGAAAAGAAAACAAAGTAAAACAAATTATCAATCATTGAAAAAAATAAGGGATAACTTTTCAAATTTCTTATGAAAATCTGTACTTCTACTTCATATTTTTGAATGTCCTTTCAACATATATACTAGTGGAGCCAAAAATCTGCACTATCATCAAACTTGTAACTGATTCAAGTCCGTTTTCCTCGTTAGCCCGTTTTTCAAAAATTTTTCCGAACCAATCTCAAGGCTATGAACCGCTGTTCTCTTCGAGCATGCGCTGAAGCAGCCCTTACTTTGATGGTTACACTGGAGATCATTGGCCTAACCATGATCCTTTTAGAAAAGTTCGAACATGAGAAAATGATCAAACTACATTACTATATGTAAATGCAACAAATTTAAAGTAAAAATTGATTTGAAAGGGCTGGCCGGTTAATGAGTAACAAATGAAATCTCGAGTTTTAACAACAGTATCTCTACAAAAAATATTCGCCACATTTTATTCAAATTGTCAAATCAGATTACATGCGTTTACAGGATCTCGTGGAGATTTTGTTTTTGGACAAGCATTTTTGAAAGCATTGCTTTTTTTTTATTCGCACTCAAAAGGGTAATTTTCCCTGGCAGGTAATCCATACAAAAAAGTAGCCAGTTTAAATTTTGTCTCCGACCAATTTATATGTTATAATATCTATCTATGCATACATATACACCTGTTTTCAAAAGCGTTGGAATTTGAAAAAAACATAGGAAATATATATTCGTTTTCTCATCAAAAAGTGTCTCTTTTTGACGAGAAAACAAAAGTTATATAAATATATTTCATGTATATTTTCAAATCGCAAAATTTTTTAAAACGGGTGTGTGTATATATAAATATATATCTATACTGTAGGGATATATATTTCTTTAGCTTTTTAACTGATTAAAATTTTGGTTTCTCGACTGTTAGGTAAAAGAGCTCACTACAGCCTTTCGATATTTCCATATTCCGTTTACACAGTAGTCATGATAACTGCATTACAAACCTGCAAGACTTGTAATTTTAAAATTTAAATGTCAAAACAGAATTTTGGATTAATTGGAAACGTGTTGTTCAGAAAAAAAAATGTCAAAGCTGTATTGCTCTGCTCAAATAAAAAAATGCAGTTTTAAACGAAAATCACGGAAATTAATAGTGACGGTGCAGATCTAGTCAAAAAGGTTTCTGTGGATTGCGTGGAATTTTGCTATTAAATGAAAATTTTAATAAAGTTGTTGGTTTAGTACTTATCTTTATCATCATAGGTAAAGACTTCTCCACTTCCTGCTTCCAACCAGCGTTCAATAGTAACCTCGTGCCAGACTCTATTCAACCATTATCCCTTTACGTCCCGGGTGTTTGTTGGATCGATCCCCATAATGGATCCCAGGCCAACGCTTTCAAGGCTTACCGTGACATTAATACTTATGGGGGACTGGACACTAGTATGGAGCTATTCCTCAACTAACTACATTCATTTTAACGATGGTTGCAATTCGATCGCTCCAAGGCCAAATTGGCCGGCCAAGAATGAAGTTAATGTTCCAATCTCCACAAAACCACTGAAAACCATAGGCCTACCCATGATCCTCTCGGAGGAAATAGTCCTAACCAAAAGAAAAATGTTGCACATCCACATGGTAACATTTTCATTCGAGTCGAGCAGGAAAGACAGACTCTAACAAATTTCTACTCAAATAACTTCAAAATTAATTAAATTCTCTTCACAATATCAATACCATATCCACCAGAAAAGTTATTAAAATGAACGAACTTATCAGCAAAAGGGTATCATTTTGATATTTCACTTTGGTCTTTCAAATGATTTACTGTACAAGAGCACAGAAGCCAAAAATGAGAAATTTGAATCACATCTTGGAGGCTTGAGTGATGAGATGATGGCTCCATATGTGCTAAGGGAATTTTATGCAAAGTTACTTTTTCTTTTTTACTGCTTTAAAATTTCATCCAATAAATCCCAAGGCTATGGACCGTTACTCTCTTGGAGCGGGTCTTGCTATCAATTGGATAGTTGCTCTGGAGATCATTAGCTTACACGTGATGCTACTGGGAGAGTCGAGCTCAACCAAGTGAAAAATGATTGTTCGATCTTGAAAAAATTATCCAACATGTATTACTATATGTAATAAATGCAATAAATAAAAGGGAAAATATCAGGTTGAAAGGACTGGTTAACAAATAACATATTAAATCATCTCTACAAAAGCAGGCCTTACTTTTTCATTTGCACTCAAAAAAGTACTTTTTCTTTGCCAGGTGTTTCAAACAAAAAAGATGTGTTTTCATGTCCAGTTTAATTTTATCTCCCACCAATTCTTTTTTATGCATTTTAAATTATTTTCTTCTTCACTGAACTGTTTCATAAAAGAGCTGATCGCAACCTTTCCGGTATTTCCATATTCTGTTTACCTAGATATCGGGATAATGGCATTATAAACCTGCAGGACTTGTGTTTTCATTTAAATGTCAAAATAGAGTTGTGGGGTAATTGGAAAGTTATCACTAAGAAAACAAAAGGTCAAAGCTGTATTATTATACTTAAATAGAAAAATAGAATTCAGATGAAGATCACGGAATCAATAATAAATTTACATTTGGTACTAAACGGTGCAAACTTATACACAAAGGTTTGAGCGTGTCGCGCGCTGTTTTTGTTAAAATCAAAGGGTGGGTTAAAATTTCTCTCCCTTTCTGTCTTGTCAGACAATTTTGTCTGAAGGCAGGTAATTTATATGTTCCATACATTTACTAATCATAAGTTTGTCTTAGGATTCTCTCGACAGATGTTTCTGCAAGTCGAGTACCTATTTGCAGTCGTCTTGTTCTCGGCAGCAAAGACAGCTGAAGGAGCCGAAAATGGCGTTTTCTTTCAAATCAAAGAAAATACTTTTTTCAGCTACAGAGAAGAAAGCCTCCTTTGCTCTGGAGAAACTGATTCTTTGCTTTCCTGTTCGGTTTTGTGTGCGAGACAAGCTTCGTGCAGAAGTGCAAACTTTCTGGAAAACCCAGGACTTTGTTACCTTCTTGGCGGCGAAATGCAAACAAGTTCAGCAACTGAGCGGCTTTTTCAGCGAGATGGCTCTTTCTATCTAACAAAGGTATTTGGCATTGATGACATGCCATGTTATTCGATGACACCATCCGATAATGTACACCTTATCACGAACAAGTTCGTACTAGCAGAAAAAACTAGAATTGTACCGTTAAATAAAAGGACAAATTTTTGTTTCGTCTGCTACATCCGCACTAAAAATTTTAAAGCCGTCAAATTCCGTCAGCGGCCGATCTATTCATAAGACCAGCCAGCATAGTTTGCCAAGGGGTTTCACCCCCAATCCGCGCTTGTAAAATGTTTATGGTGATGGAAAATTTGTCAAAATAAACAATTTTTTCGCTAGTGCGGAATGGCCATAATCCTCTTTCCTAGCTGCAGTACTGAGATTTTTTGACAACGATAAGGATAACTACTATGATCATTTCATAAAACAAGAACACCGCAAACTTTTTGACTTAGCTCACCAGATCTACGTAAGAGACTTGGTCGGACGTTTAAAGTAATTTGCGCTTTAGCAGGAAAAAAGCTGAAACATGAGACGACATTTGTAGAGGGACGTGAATGAATTGAGATGAGACCTTATAAGAAATGTTAAGACGGCAAGGCCCACAGAAGCTCGTCTTAGCATCAAGATCATAGTTTAAATTAAAGATCATAAACTTTATGAAACGTTCAGTTTTAAGCAGAAGCCACCAACAACTGAAATAAGACCACAGTCGCCCGGTGAACCTTCAACAATTTCGTACATATGCGCATGACACAAAGTACGGATACTAACTATAAATGTCTTGTTTAACTCCGATTCAGGTCCACCATCCAGAAAGAGCTGAATCACCCCGAGGTGAGAGTTACGAATTCAGTGTTATTAACATATTATTAAGTAACCCGAGCGCTAATGTAAATTATATACCCATAGCTATTGGATAAATCTTGATGCACCAAGATAAACTTGGATCTTTTATAATTTTCAATTTCTTCATTTCCACCACGTTTTGGTGTCTTCCATGTTCTTCCCCTCTTCCATTATCCTTCCTGGCCTATTGCTACCAGTTTTAGTTGTTTTTTTTTTGCACTGAATACTTTTTCCTTATTTTCTATTGTCATTAAAATAAAACACAAAAATTGGGACACTTACACAGCTACTTAGAAAGGTTTCGAATGTCCTAGTGGTCGTACGTTCACCTATTTGATCATTTATTTACGAGGTTAATAGTGAGGAAATGATTGAGTTTGAATCCTAATTGTCTGAGACAGCTCAACGGAATTAAAAAAAATAAAAAATAGGAAAGAAAAAATCCAAGTTAGAACGCATGCCAAGAAACATTGGGCCGGTGTTTAAGTCTAGATCCTTTTAACTTGCTCAGTAACATAATATTGGTTCTTGTTTGATGCTCGTAACTGAATTTAGGTCGCCGGCACTATTTTCCCTTACAAGGCTTTAGCACATACAAAAGATACTTTACTAGACTCACTTTCAATTTTCTACTTTATGGCTATAGAGCAAAACACTTTTCTACCCGCTGGTTCTAACCAGCACTCAGCAGTAACCTCGTGCCAGACCCTCCTCAAACAGTCTCCCGCAACGTCCACGGGTGTTTATTGGATCGATCCTGATGGTGGATCCCAGGCCAACGCTTTCAAGGCTTACTGTGACATGGATACGAATGGAGGGGGCTGGACATTAGTATGGAGCTATTCCTTTACTAACTACACTCATTTTAACGATGATTCAAATGCGATCACTCCTACGCCAAATTGGCCGGTCAAAAATGAAGGGAATGTTCCAATCTCCACAATTTCTCCATTAAATGACACAGACTACAATGCCATGAACTTCTCACTCTGGAAAAAACTCGGTAGACAGATCCTCATCAAGAGCAACATAAACAACTGGCTGGTGTGTCAACCGGTAACTGGCAGCCTGGTTGATTGGCAGAAAGGTGACATCAACTGTACAATCACAAAATACGTGGCTGACCCTGGAGAATCAGCTTCGGCGCCTCCCAAGTTTTCACCATATATCAGCTATGGACCAATGTTCCATTCGAGTGGGCGCTGGAACAGCTCCTTTTATTATTTCAATAGTTACACGGGCAAATATTGGCCTACCCATGATCCTAGTGGAAAAAATAGGCCAAACCAAAAGAAAAATGTTCTTGATCCACACGGTAACATTTATATTCGAGCCGAGTAGCAAAGACAGACAATGAGAAATCTTTACGCACGTATCTTCTAGAGCTGGTTAACTTATCTGCACAAAATCATTACATTACCTAGAAAAAGTGTGACGAGAATCATCTAGAGGACCCTGAGGGTATTAAACTGATAGAACTCAAACTTAATTCTTCTATCGTAATTACTGAGAAAACGTCATCAGAAGCAAAAATTTTGGATCAGATTTTGGAGGTTGAAGGTTCAAGCTTGGTTCACTCTCATAAGTTGACAGCAAGCAAGACACCAGTTACGCTCATCATGTGAGGTCCGGGGATTATCTTTCAGAATTTTACTTTCCCATGGAACCTTTGATAATTCAAATCACTTCGCGAAACTTTGACTTGATTAGGTGCTAGTTTCTTCTTTGTCGTTGTTCAACAAAATTTAAACTCTCAGTGTTTTTAATAATGACTACTTTTACCGCTGACGTTTACAAAACTCGTACCAACCACTAAACCAGATAGTGCAATCAGCTAGAGCAATTTTAGAATAAAATGAATAAATAAGATTAACTTAAGGAAGCCTGGATCGATTACCCCATTAAGTAATTGTCGCCACGGTTTTTTTCATATTTCCATGGAAAAGCCAGGAGTAATGAGTAATGAATAACGGGTTGAGCAATGAGCATTAATCAATAGTAAAAGCATATAACGAAGTTTGAAAATGGTGTCCTGCGTGGAAACTTAGTTTGTCTTTCAGGCTAATTACCTTCGAAATGCTAATAAAAACAACTTGTATTCCATGTTAAGACCATAGTGTGGTACGTTTTTCTTGATGATGAAAATGCTCTTCAAAGTGAAAAGGCTGACTCTATATTGACCTGTGCTCGAATGTGTAGGAGAGAAGCTGCTTGTAAAGAAGCAAATTTCTTGGCGAACAAAACCACCCATTCGCTTTTTGACGAAGGACAACAGGCAAGGAAGGTGGAAAGATTTGTAAAACGGGATGGTTCTTTCTATATAGAAAAGGTATTTCTGGAATTTTGTAGATTTTACAGATTAATGTAAGTTGTGTTACCATTTCTTTCGTTACTCCGTGCGATTACAAAGGAGTGGAGTGAGGGCCGGATGTTTTGGGTAGTTTTATGCAATGGCAATTTTTTATACAACTTGTTCATGTTTCAATTTAGTTTTCACTGTCCTTTTCATTAAGTAGGAAATAAAATTTTTCTCATGTCCGTGATGTCACACAGCCGCTGTAACCTGATCAATAAAAGATCCTTAAAAGATGGGAGTCGGCATGTTTTATCGATTCCGTTTTGTAATTATGTTTATTTTACATTTGTATCAATACATTTTACTATATACTAAATACTTCTCTTTTCATGTTGTGCCCGTCTACTCTGAATCAGATCACTTAAAATGACTCTGCGACAATTTTCTAACTATTGGCTAAAACATTAGACGAGAGAACGACAGAAAAGAAAAGGTAATAAAATTGAAGTTTAAAAATGAATATCTTTAAGACAAAAAAACCCCTTCCCTCAGCTTTTACAATCATTAAACAGAAAACTCAAATCTTAAGTTGATGAGGATCAGGTAATCAGGGCAAACATTTTGAAAAAGTGATCAGAGACAAGACTTCTTTTTGTTGGTTTTTTCAATCGAAATGAATACCTACTTCTTTTCAAATAAATATACAAATTTAAGTGTAGCTTGCAAACTATGAATATGACTGAAAGTTTCTTACTCACGCGAAAGGCTGCCTGTTTTTGGCTCACTTAATAGGTTGCCTTTCAAGGAGTCTCTAGTCCACAAGGTATGTGCTCTTTTTTACAGCAAATTTGTCCTCACACAAAGCTCAGTTCATGGTGGTTCACACTGAATTTCGTCATTTTTAAGTCACCAACTCCTCAAATGAATGATACTGCCACACCTTTTGGCGTGCTCGGTAGGATGTGTTTTCAAAAAATACCTATTCTGTCTCTAAATGTCACATTTAACACAGCAGCCTTACAAAAACAACTTTTTTTTTAGGTTTATGTGCCTGTAACTTAAAGCAGAGGTTGATAACCATACTGTTTGATCATAGGAAAGAACACGCCAGCACCCCGTGGATTAACCCAGCATTCACCAGTGTTGGGGGTTGGACTCTAGTATTGAGTTATTCCTTTACTAATTACAGCCTCTTTCGTGATCGTTCAAATGCGATCACTCCAAGAACAAACTGGCCTGTTTGGTTTTATAAGTATGTGCATGTTCCTGTCTCCTCAACTCCTTCATTAAATGAAACATACTACAACGCCATGAACTTCTCACTCTGGAAAAAACTCGGCAGACAGATCCTTATCAAGAGCAACATAAACAACTGGCTGGTGTCTGATCCGGGAAATGGTAGCGTGGTAAATTGGCAGGATGGTGACATCAACTGTATTATCATTAAATACGTGACTAACACGTGCAAAGAGACATCAGCACCTTCATTTTTTGGCAGTGGATTAGGCTTTGGACCGATATTCTTTATCCACAGCTGTTATTAAAATTCCAATAATCTTACAGAGTATGACTGGCCTGTCAGTGATCCATGTGGAAAAGGTGAGCTCGACCAATTGAACGGCGTCGCTGAGCCTCGTGGGAACATTTTCATCCATATGTTGATGAACATTAATTGTTCACCCATGTGTAACTTTTCCTGTCAGTGGTGAACGAGATCTCTGAATAAACTCACGAAAGATTTTGCATTTTCTCAGAGTCAAATATTCTTTAACGAAGTTGAGAACCCTTGGGCATCGAAACGTCAGCTTTTAAAGTCTTTACAGTGGCCAATTTACGCTAGTTATCAACTCAGTTGATAGTGCCAAATTACCTTGTTATACTCTCCCTCCGACGCAGCACCGCAGTTTCTCTAGAAACTTACCCCCTTTATTCATTTTTTAACCCTCTTCCACAGTCCTTTTTGACCTTTGGGTTATAAAGTTGTTGGTTTAGTACTTATCTTTATCATTATAGAACAAAACGCTTCTCCACTCCCAGGTCCTAACCGGCATTCAGCCCTAACCTCGTGCCAGACTCTCCTCAAACAATATCCCGCTACGTGTGTTTAATGGATCGACCCCCATAATGGATCCCAGGTTAACACTTTCAAGGCTTACTGTGACACGAATACTTATGGAGGGGGCTGGACACTCGTATGGAGCTATTCCTTTACTAACTACACTCATTTAAATGATGGTTCAAATGCCATCACTCCGAGGCCAAATTGGCCGGCCAAGAATGAAGTTAATGCTCCTATCTTCATAACCCCTCCGTTAAATGAAACAGACTACGACGCCATGAACTTCTCACACTGGAAACAACTCGGCAGACAGGTCCTAATCAAGAGCAACATCAACAACTGGCTGGTTTCTCATCCAGGACCTGGCAGCCTGATTTTTGGCGGGAAGGTGACATCAACTGTTCGATCATCAAACACGTGACTGGCCCAAGTCACGAGTTGGTCCCATCAAAGTTTTCACCGAATCAAAACAATAGCTATGGGCCGCTGCTTTGCACGAATAAACTCTTTATAACAGCACTAACTATTATTTTGATGGTCACATTGAAAACCATAGGCCTACCCATGATCCTCTCGGAGGAAATGGTCCTAACCAAATGATTTTCTGTACAAGAGCACAGAAGCCAAAAGTGAGAAATTTGAATCACATCTTGGAGGCTTGAGTGATGGGGTGATGGCCCCACATCTGCTAAGGGAATTTTATGCAAAGTCACTTTTTCTACTTTACTACTTTGAAATTTCATCCAACAAATCCCAAGGCTATGGGCCACCATTCTCTCGGAGCATGCGCTGAATTAGATCTTATTTTTAATTTGATAGTTGCTCTGGAGATTATTGGCTTACACGTGATCCTAGTGGAGGAGTCGAGCCCAAGCAAGTGAAAAATGATTGTTTGATCTTGAAAAAATTATCAAACATGTATTACTTTATATAAAAAATAATAATGATAATGATAATGATATGGAATTTATATAGCGCTCAAACTTTTAACAATATTCAGAAGCGCTTTACATAAGTTGAAGTTCTATACTAATTAAAATGAAAATATTCAAAGGCAATAAACATTAGATCTATCAAAACAAACTAAAAGCTTTCCTAAATAGAAATGTTTTAAGTTGCTTTTTAAAAACGGTAAGGCTACTACTTGTAGCCTACTACTACTTGTAAGAAATAAAAGGAAAAATATAAGTTTGAAAGGACTGGTTAACAAATAACATATTAAATAATTTCTAAAAATAAAGGCCTTACCTTTCCATTTGCGCTCAAAAAAACACTTTTTCTTTGCCAGGTGTTTCAAACATAAAAGATGTGTTTTTATGTCCAGTTTTAATTAAATCTCCCACCAACTCTTTCTATTTTTAACTTTGCATTTTAAATTATTTTCTTCTTCACCGAACAGTTTCCTTAAAGAGCTTATCGCAATCTTTCCGGTATTTCCATATTCTTTTTAGCTAGAAGTCGTGATAATTGCATTATAAACCTGCAGGACTTGTGTTTTCATTTAAATGTGAAAACAGAGCTGTGGGGTAATTGGAAACGTATTGCTAAGAAAACAAAAGATCAAAGCTGTATTATTATACTTAAATAGAAAAATAGACTTTCAGATGAAGATCATGGAATGAATAAATTTACAATTGGTACTAACGGTGCAAACTTATTCACAAAGGTTTGAGCGTGTCGAGCGGTGTTTTCAATTAATATCAATGGGTGGGTTAAAAATTTCTCTCCTTTTCTCTCTTGTCAGACTATTTTGTCTATAGGCAAGTAATTTATATGTTCCATGCATTTACTAATCATAAGTTTGTCCAAAGATTCTCCACAGATGTTCCTGCAAGTCGAGTACCTGTTTGCAGTCGTCTTGTTCTCGGCGGCAAAGACAACTGAAGGAGCCGAAAATGGCGTTTTCTTTCAAATCAAAGAAAACACTTTTCTCAGCTACAGAGAAGAAAACCTCTTTTGGTCTGGAAAAACTGATTATTTGCTTTCCTGTTCGGTTTTGTGTGCGAGACAAGCTTCGTGCGGAAGTGCAAACTTTCTGGAACACACAGGACTTTGTTACCTTCTTGGCGGCGAAATGCAAACAAGTTCAGCCACTGGGCGACTTTTACAGCGAGATGGCTCTTTCTATCTGACAAAGGTATTTGGCATTGATGACATACCATGTTTTTTGGTGACACCTTCCGATAATGTACACCTTATCGCGAACAAGTTTAAGGGCCTTCCGCACAAGTAGACAAAACTAGAATTTCCCGGTTAAAATGAAAGGACAAGTTTTTGTTTCGTCTGTTGCATCCGCATTAAAAATATAAAAGCCGTCAAATTCCGTCAACGCCCGATCTATTCATAAGACCAGCCAGCATAGTTTTCTAAGGATTTCACCTCCAATCCGAACTTGGAAAATGTTTATGATGATTGAAAATTTGTCAAAATAAACAACGTTTTTGAAAGCGATAAAGATAACTGCTACGATCATTTCACGAAACAAAAACTCCGCAAACGTTTTGATTAAGCTTATGAGATCTACGTAAGAGACTTGATCGGGCGTTTAGAGTAATTTGCGCTTTAGCAGGAAAAAAGCTGAAACATGAGAGGACATTTGTGGAGGAACGTGAATGAATTGAGATGAGACCTTATAGGAAAGGTTTAGACGACAAGACCCACAGAAGCTTGTCTTAACATCAAGACCATAATTTAAAACTTTATGAAACGTTCAATTATAAGCAGAAGCCACCAACAACTGAAATAAGACCACAGTCGCCCGGTGAGTCTTCAACAATTTCGTACAAATGCGCATAACACGAGGTGCGGATACTAACTATAAATTTCTTGTTTAACTCCAATTCAGATCAACCTTCCAGAAAGAACCGATTTACCTCAAGGTGAGAATTATGAATTCAGTATTATTAAGATCAGTAACCCGAGCGCTAATGTAAATTACCAGCCATAGCTATTGGATAAATCTAGATGCATCAAGACAAACTTCAACTTTTATAATTTTCAATTTCTTTATTTCTACCACGTTTTGGTGTCTTCCATCTTCTACCTCTCTTCCATATCCTTCCTGGCCTAGTGCTAACAATTTTAATTTTTTTTTGCATTGAATACTTTTTCCTTAATTTCGATTGTCATTAAAATAAAACACCAAAAAATCGGGACATTTATACAGCTACGTAGAATGGTTTCGAATGTCTTAGTGGTTGTACGTTCACCAATAAAATCATTTATTTAGAAGGTTGATAGTGAGGAAATGATTGAGTCTGAATCCTAATTGTCTGAGACAGCTCAACGAAATTGTAAAAAAAAAAAAAGGAAAGATAAATCCAAGTTAGAACGCATGTCAGGAAACGTTGGGCCGGTGTTTAAGTTTAGATCCTTTTAAATTGCTCAGTAACATAAAATTGGTTCAGTCTTGTTTGATGCTCGTAACTACATTTAGGTCGCCAGCTCTATTTTCCCTTACATGGCTTTAGTAAACATAGAGGATACTTCAGTAGACTCACTTTCAATTTTCAAATTTATGGCTATAGAGCAAAACACTTCTCCACCCCCTGGTTCTAACCAGCACTCAGCAGTAACCTCATGCCAGACTCTCCTCAAACAGTCTCCCGCAACGTCCACGGGTGTTTATTGGATCGATCCTGATGGTGGCTCCCAGGCCAACGCTTTCAAAGCTTACTGTGACATGGATACAAATGCAGGGGGCTGGACATTAGTATGGAGCTATTCCTTTACTAACTACACTCATTTTAACGATCATTCAAATGCAATCACTCCTAGGCCAAATTGGCCGGCCAAAAATGAAGTGAATGTTCCTATCTCTACAATTTCTCCATTAAATGAAACAGACTACAACGCCATGAACTTCTCACTCTGGAAAAAACTCGGTAGACAGGTCCTCATCAAGAGCAACATAAACAACTGGCTGTTGTGTCAACCGGTAACTGGCAGCCTGGTTGATTGGCAGAAAGGTGACGTCAACTGTACAATCACAAAATACGTGGCTGACCCTGGAGAATCAGCTTCGGCGCCTTCCAAGTTTTCACCAAATATCGACCATGGACCAATGTTCCATTCGAGTGGGCGCTGGGACAGCAACTTTTATTATTTTAATGGTTACACGGGCAAATATTGGCCTACCCATGATCCTTGTGGAAGAAATGGGCCCAACCAAAAGAAAAATGTTCTTGATCCACACGGTAACATTTTTATTCGAGCCGAGTAGCATAGACAGACAATGACAAACCTTTACACGCATATCTTCTAGAGTTGGTTAACTTATCTGCACAAAATCATTACATTACCTTGAAAACGTGTGACGAGAATCATCTGTAGGACCTTGAAGGCATGAAACTGCTAAAACTCTAAATTCTTCTATCGCAATTACTGAGAAAACCCCATTAGAGAAAGAATTTCGGATCAGATCTTGGAGGCTGAAGGTTCAAGCTTGTTTCACTCTCGTAAGATGACAACAGGCAAAGCACCAGTTACACTCATCATGAGAGATTGGGGGATTATCTTTCAGAATTTTACTTTCCAACGGAATTTTAGAGAATTCAAATCACTTCGCGAAACTTTGACTTGATTAGGTGCTAGCTTCTTCTTTGTTGTTGTACGACAAAATTTAAGCTCTCAGTGTTTTTAATAATGACTTTTACCGCTGATGTTTACAAAACTCGTGCCAACCACTAAACCAGATAGTTGCAATCAGCTAGAGCAATTCTTAGAATAAAATGAGTAAATAAGATTGACTTAAGGAAGCCTGGATCGATGACCACATTAAATAATTGTCGCCACGGGTTTTTTTTTCTTGGGGGTTGGGTAATGAGCATTAATTAATAGTAAAAACATATAACGGAGTTTGAAAATGGTGTGCTGCGTGGAAACTGAGTTTTCCTTTTTACGCTTACTACCTTCGAAATTCTAATAAAAACAACTTTTACTTCATGTTAAGACCATAGTGTTTGCTATTACTTATTCTGCATTTATAAACCGTAATTGATATATTTCAGGAGCTTTCCAAAACCACTCTGAGGTTTTTTGGCAATTGAGTACAGCCACCTGACCAAATAAATTCTCGTTTGATTTCTGAATATCATTGTCGCCACATTTTTTTTTTATTTACATCGAAAGGCCAGGAGTAAAGGGGTTGAGTAATGAGCATTAAGTAATAGTAAAAACATGTAACGGAGTTTCAAAATGGTGTACTGCGTGGAAACTTAGTTTGCCTTTTAGGCTAACTACCTTCGAAATGCTAATAAAAACAACTTGTATTACATGTTAAGACCATAGTGTTTGCTATGACTTATTCTGCATTAATAAACCGTAATTGATATATTTCAGAAGCTTTCCAAAACCACTTTGAGTTTTTTGGTAATTGAGTACAGCCACCTGATTAAATCAATTCTCGTTAGATTTCTGGATATTATTACAGGTGTTTTTGCCTTTTATGATTGTTTTCTTAGATTCATTCGATAAAAAAAGGCAAATTAAAGCTGATCTTTATTTCAAGGTTTTGAACCACGCGTTCTGAACTTCTGAACACTCAATCTTTTTTCCCAAAAACTCGCACACCCATACTTTCTCCGATCCCCGAGAGAATGATAAGAACTGGATAAGTAAACAAATAAAACAGAACATAAAGTCCTTTTAGGTTGTACTCGAATGCATTACGTTTATTTTTGTTTGACAAACAAAACTCGATAAAATCATGAGGAGGAAAGATCTGCTCCCAATGTTAATTTTCCCATCAATGATGGCTTTAAAATTTGTGAGTAACTTCTCTTCAAAGTTTTGCAATATGTTAAGCAATAATCCAACAGGGTCCTCCTACTTTGACTGTTCTTCCTTATGTTATCATATTTTAATTTCCTTTCTTGCAGATCTTTGCTTGGGACATATTTGCTCTCATATGGGCTTTTTTGGTAACACCTAAGATATCTGCAGAGGAAGATCGGGGCATGTTCTTTCGCATAGAAGAAAACGCTTGTCTCGTCGATGAAAATGCTCTTCAAAGTGAAAACGCTGACTCTTTATTGGCCTGTGCTCAAATGTGTAGGAGAGAGGCTTCTTGTAAAGGAGCAACATTCTTGGCGAACAAAGGCACCTGTTCGCTTTTTGGCGAAGGGAAACAAGCAAAAAAGTTGGAGAGATTTGTAAAACGGGATGGTTCTTTCTATGTGAAAAAGGTACTTCGTGAATTTTGTATACTTTGCCGTTGCCATTCATTTTTTTATTCAGTGCGATCTCAACTGAATGAAACTTTCTTTGAGAGCCAGATATTTTAGGCAATGCTGTGCGGTTGTTGTTGTTTTTATTTTATTTTATTGTTTTCTTTCACATGTTTATGTTTCAATTTGGTTTTCACAATCCTTTTCTTAAAGTTTGACAGGAAATTCTATGTTCTAGTGTCGGAAATGCCATATAGCCGGAAGACCTGATCAATAAAAGATAGATGTCGGCATGTTCTATCGTATCCATTTTGTAAATGTTTGTTATTCATTCTCATTAATTTACTTTGAAGTATTGGAAAAGAAAATTGCACCTGTCGCTTTCATCTGTATGTACCCTCTCAGGTAGCCTGAATCAAAGACTACTTTAAATGAACCGTGATAAAATTCCACAGCAAGCTAACAGTTTAAAAAATTATTAGAGAAAAAACCTAGAGCAGAAAAAGATGACCAAAATTGAACTTCGTTGCGGTTCACAGGTTGTCTCTCCTGGAATATCTGGTCCACGAGGTATGTGATCATTTTCTATATTCACCATGTCTTCCTTGTACTCAAAAGGGCTCCGTGATTAAGACCTATTCTATGAATAGAAGCAAAGCTGTTCGAAAGAACTAATTGTACCACACCTTTTAATGCACCGCAACGAAAAAGGGGTTGACGCATAAGGTCACTGTGGCAACGTTCCACCCTGTAATTGAGCTCTGTACTTTTGTAACGCAGGGCAAATTAGTCGACCCCAGGACAAAGCACCAGAGTGCCCATGCCCAGAATTGCACGGTTCAACCTAACATTTAGCAGTAACCGCGAGCCAGACTCTCCTCAACTAATGTCCCACTTCGACTTCGGGTGTTTATTGGATTGGTCCTCATCGTGAATCCCCTGTGAACTTATTCAAAGCTCTCTGTGACATGGAGACTGATGGGGGAGGTTAACTTAAACGGTTCGAAGTTTTTCCTTTCCTATATATATCACCAATTAAACTAATTTTTATGATGGTTTAAATGCATATCACCCCGAAACTGAAAAAGAGGTGATACTTGTCAAATTTTTATACCCATTCGTACATGATTGTATTGTCGATGAATAGCCCGACTGTTGCCAGTATGGAAATAAATCCTACTTCTGATCACCAAACATGTTGTTATCGTCTTTCCGAAACATCGGTTACCCTGTAGGTCAAAGCATTCCCTTGCACTCTGGTTCAACCCAGCATTCAGCAGGACACTTGTGTCAGACTCTCCTCAGTAAATATTCTACTTTGATCTCTGGCGTTTATTGGATTGATCCTGATGGTGGATCCCAGGCCAACGCTTTCAAGGCTTACTGTGACATGGAAACTGATGGAGGAGGCTGGACACTAGTGTGGAGCTATTCCTTCACTAATTATTGTCATTTTACGAGCAAATCAAATGCAATCACTCCGAGGCCAAATTGGCCGGTGAGACCCGAAGTGGATGTTCCTATCTCCACAACTCCTCCATCAAATGAAACAGACTACAACGCCATAAACTTCTCACTCTGGAAACAACTTGGCAGACAGGTCCTCATCAAGAGCAACGTAAACAACTGGCTGGTGTGTCATCCGGGAAATGGCAGCTTGGTTGATTGGCAGGAAGGTGACGTCAACTGTAAGATAATTAAACTCGTGATTGACTCAAGCATATCATTTTCTTCTGCGCCTTCTAAGTTTTCGCCGAACCGAGCCTATGGACCGCTGTTCTACCTGAGTACACTCTGGGGGAGCACCTCCTATTACTTTAATGGTTTTACAGGAAATCATTGGCCTACCCATGATCCTAGTGGAAGCAATAGGCCTAATCAAAAGAAGAATGTTGTTCATCCGCATGGAAACATTGTTCGATGATGCAATTATCACGACTTCTATAAATAAACAGCATTTGGGAAGAATATCCAAAAGGCTTCAACGGAAAAATGAATAACGAAAAAAATTAGTGGAAGACGAATTAAAACCGACCTTGAAAACATTAACGATCATTAGTATATGAGATAAATGGCATAAATAAAAAGTTAAATATCACTTTGAAGTTCAAGCCGGCTGATGACTCGCAATTCAAATTTAGTGTTTTGTAAACATTTTTTCATTAAAACGTTCAATACACATTACTTTTAAAAATATTCAGACTGAAATATTGACTTCGGCATCTACATTATTATTTTGTTTTATCTCAAATGCGTTTGCGAGGCCGGTTGGTAACAATAATTTTGCTTTAAGACACACTTTTTTAAACATTTACATTTTCATTTGTACTCAAAACATTTAAGTTTCCTTGCTAGGTGTTTCAAACAACTTTACTGCAGTTAGATGTTCAGTTTTAATTCGTCTTCCACTAATTTTTTTCGTCATTCATTTTTCCGTTGAAGCCTTTTGGATGTTCTTCCCAAATGCTGTTTATTTATAGAAGTCATGATAATTGCATTATCAACCTGATGGGCTTTTGTTTTTCAGTTTAAAGTCAAAAAAGAGTTGTGGAGTAATTCGAAACGTATTGTAAAGAAAACAAAATTTCAAAGCTGTATTTCTCTACTTAAATAGGAAAATAGAATTTCAGACGAAGATCACGTGCACGGAATCAGAAAATTTGAACTAATATATACCGATGGTGCAGATTTATTCACAAAGGTTTCTGTGTATCGCGCGGTGTTTTGCCATTAAAAGAAAAGAACGAGTTAAAATTCCCTTTCTGGATTGTTTTACAATTTTCTCGACAAGAAGGCAATTTATATGTTTCACACGTTTGCTGAAGAAAAAAATTTGTCGTGAGATTCTCTCGACATATGTTATTTCAAGTCGAGTACCGATTTGCATTGGTCTTTGTTCTTAGCGGCAAAAATTGACAAACAGAAGTTTGTTGTAACATCAAGTTTTGTATCCAGAGGCACATAAAATGTTCCCTTAGAGGTGCACGCCACCGATAAATATGAGCACATTTATTAATCATTCTGGTATGCATTGTTTAACTCTAATATAGGTCGAACTCCCAGAAAGAACCGACTCACCCCAAGGTGAAAGCCACAAATTCTTATCAATAGAGGCAACTAGAGCACAAAGGTAAATTATCATATCTAACTGATAAGTCTTGATGCACCGAAATAAACTTGAATCTTTTACATTTTCCTAGTTCACCATCTCTACCCGGTTTTAGTGTCACCCTTTTCCACCTCCTCCATGACCCTTCCTTTCTTATCGTTGCCATTTTTAGGTTTTCTTTCGCACTAAAAAGTTGTGAGCAGTCTTCTAAGTTTCGTTCGCCGTCAAAACACGACACGAAAAGTCGGAACATGT
The DNA here is from genome assembly GCF_964200805.1 of Pocillopora damicornis. NCBI lineage: Eukaryota > Metazoa > Cnidaria > Anthozoa > Scleractinia > Pocilloporidae > Pocillopora > Pocillopora damicornis. The sequence continues at coordinate 22,660,690 of NC_142674.1, forward strand.
ATACAGCTACTTAGAATAGTTTCGAACGACTCTAGGACCCCTTATTGGTATAGTATCATTGATCAGACAAAGTTCATGAAAAGGAAATGTTTTGAGTCTAATAATTATTGTCTGATACGGCTCAATGGAAATATGAAAAAAGTCTGTAAAAGCGTATGCCAGTACACTTAAGGCTGGTCTTCGGGGCCTTGTTGTTTTTCAAAAGGTAGATGACACTGTCGGAAACTCTAGACGATCATTTCGTCGTTGTTACGTTTTACTAAGAGACCAGAAACACATGAAAAAGGAAACGGAAACTTGTGACTATGATCTTTCTTTTGTTAGAGAAAAAAGTCGTCATATATCTTCAGCTCGTTAATCAAAAAAGGTACCGATTTATTATTGGTGTTTTTTTGACAGCACTTTCCTATATATATACACTATTCAACGCATAAATGTCAACAAAAACAAAAAATTGCGCTATCCACCGGATAGAGATTTATCTGGTGGATATCTGTGTCTGCCCTTTGAAGAACCGGAGCCAGGTTTATATCCTTTCATATATATATATATATATATATATATATATATATATATAACTAACTGCAGACAGTACTGTTTCGGCCTTCTGGGCCTCATCAGTGCAGTGCTGATGCTAGGATGGAGGTAAGGCTATATAGCCACCCCAAGTGATCTCACACGTGTGGTATCATCTAAGCCATGCCAGAGTGCTCAAACTAGATAAACTAGTGAGCATGCATAATGCTAGCAGCAATGACTCATCCTAGTAGAGTGCTCAATTTGGACATGAAAGCAAAGCTTTGTATGCCAAAGAGCTATATCTAACTGCAGACAGTACTGTTTCGGCCTTCTGGGCCTCATCAGTATATATATATATATATATATATATATATAACTAACTGCAGACAGCACTGTTTCGGCCTACTGGGCCTCATCAGTGCAGTGCCAATGCTAGGATGGAGGTAAGGCTATATAGCCACCCCAAGTGATCTCACACGTGTGGTATCATCTAAGCCATGCCAGAGTGCTCAAACTAGATAAACTGGTGAGCATGCATAATGCATATATATATATATATATATATATATATATATATATATATATATATATATATATATGTCCTTAGTCACTTGGTGATCTTCTCCAAGCGCTCGCATAGCTTTTATTACTATTTTGACGGTTACACAGCGAAGCATTGGCCTACCCATGATCCTCTGGGAAGAACATAGCCAAACCAAAAGAAAAATGTTGTTGATCCACACGGTAACATTTTTATTCGAGCCGAGTGGCAAAGACAAAATAGTAATAGTAATAAAACCACACATATATCTTTCAGAGGTAATTGAACTCTTAAAATCATTGCATCCGAGAACTGATGAGCACCTGTTCCTGTTATCCGTATATTTCTTATAGCACATTTACCCATGGAAGGGCATACGAAACAGTCATAAGGAAAATTCAAGTGAAACAAATTCATATTACTTGATTAGTTTTCCTTGCTAAAACAGCTGGTAAAGACACAGAGAATTCCCAACCCCTGATGATATTTTAATAAATCAACAATACCAAGATGGTACATTCTCTTGAAAACACTGTCAGATTAAATAACTATCGCAATTTGATTAAATTTATTTATGTGAATAAAACGTTGGCTTGTCTTGTCAATAACGTGAACCTTTTCGTTATAGGGGTTGATCGCGATCTTTAAGTCAGGTCACTACAGATTCTCGTTTTATCATGTTCAAATCATTCATTGACGAACCTGAGGTTTTTTCTCGTATCACAAAATTACCACTTGACTCTCCTCCGCGAATATTCTGACAAAACGTTACTATTTAATCAATATACTTGCTACTTGTTCCCTGAGGGAAAATCCTTGTTTTTCGGACTGTATATCTAATTTTTATAAATTTTTGCGATGTTATTTTTTCTACTTTATCAAGTAAAAACGAACGAATAAAAGCAAAAACAAAAAAAAGACATCAAGAAAAAAAAGCGAACGAAAAGCAAAATAGAAATCATTAAAAATCACAGGGAAGGATCCTTTCACTATTCTAGCAAATTCTCGGTAGTATTTGGTATCTTTAGCCTTCCCTTTTAGCACGTTTTATAACGGTAGCCAACAATATGCATCATCATCAAACTTGTAATTGATCCAGTTCTCTTGCTGAATTATGCACGCCTCACTTTTTCACTACCATTCAGGAAAGTAATTCTTCTTTGCCAGGTGTTTCATAAGGCTGTGTTTTCATGTTCAGTTTTAATTTTGTCTCTTATTAATTTCCTTTTTTTCTTTTTTTTTAACTTTACATTTCAAATTTTTGATTTCTTCACTGTTACATACAAGAACTTTTATCAGCCTTCCGGTATTCCCATATTCTGTTTGCCTAGAAGTCATGATAATTGTATTATAAACCTGCAGGACTTGTGCATTTCATTTAAAATGTCAAAATAAAGTTGTGGAGTAATTGGAAACGTGTTGTTAAGAAAACAAAATGTCAAAGCCGGTATTACTATATCCAAATAGAAAAATTGACTATCACGCGAAGATCACGGAATCATTAAATTTATAATTTATATTAACGATACAGATCTGTTCATAAAGGTTTCTGTGTGTCGTGCGGTGTTTTTCCATCAACAGAAAAGGGTGGGTTAAAATTTCTGTTGCTTTTTGATCGTTCTGTCTTGTTTGACTATTTTGTCTATAGGCAGGTAATTCATATGTTTTACACGTTTACTAACTATACATTTTGTCTGAAAATTCTCTGACAGATGTTACTTCAAGTCGAGTACCGATTTGCATTCGTCTTGTTCTTAGTGGCAAAGACAACCGAAGGAGCCGGAAATGGTGTTTTCTTTCAAATCAAAGAACACAAATTTTTCAGCTTTGAAGAAGAAAGCCCTTTTTGGTCTGGGGCTGATTCTTTGCTTTCCTGTTCTGTTTTATGTGCGAGGCAAGCTTCTTGCAGAGGTGCAAACTTTCTGCAAAAAGCAGGACATTGTTATCTTCTTCGCGACGAAATGCAAACAAGTTCAGCAGCTGGGTGGCTTTTAGAGCGAGATGGCTCATTCTATTTAAAAAAGGTATTTCACATCTTTGTTGTTTTACATGTTATAGTTTTCGGATGACAACTTGCGATCATTTTAGCATTATCACGACCCAGAAAACCGTTGCTTGATGTTTCCCATCAGAAGGAAGACTTTTCACAGCAAAAGTGATCACTGTTACCATAATTTCAAGAGACAAAAACTCTATCAAATTTAATTTCAGTTTAAGAAAACTACGAAAAAGACCAGAGCGTTTAATTCATAGTGCGCTGAATTAATAAAAAAGGAAAAGTCTTAGATACATGAATATTCATAAAGAGCAACATAATCAGTGGTGATACGCTTTAAAAAATAGATATTTTGGCGTTATCAACTGAGTTGGTAATGTTAATTGGCCACCTTCAAGAGTTTTGAGAGCTAGTCTTTCAAGCTATGGCCCTCCTTCAGCTTTAGAAACTCAATGTTAGCCAGTTTGCATTGACCCCACCGATTTAACACCAGAGCTTCTTTCGAAAATTACCCCCTTTAGCTAAAACATAGGGACGACATAACCAATCAACACAAGTTAATTTCAAAATCAAACTTATCATCCAAAGCACATAAAGCGTCCAGTTTTAAGCGGTAGCCACCAACAATTACGGGCACGTACATTTATTAACTAATGAGCCTTCAAGAATTTCGTACGCATGCGTATGAGGTATGGATATTAACTGTATGTATTGTTTGACTCCAACGCAGGTTTACCTCCAAGGAATACCCAGTTCACCCCAAGGTGAAAGCGGCAGACTTGTGTTGAGATTAATAACTAGGGGATTGATTTAAACTGCCATATTTCACCCTCTGAACCCCACCATCAATATGCATATTCTCCATAAACTGGTCTTTATACTTTTCTTAAGGTACTGGCTAGGAGAATTTGTTTATCAATCAAGAGCTTCGTTAGTTGGTGATCGTTTCCTTTATTATCGTGATTCTGGTTCAAGGGTGATTTTGTAATGAAAAAAAAAATGCCAGGGGGCATTCTTAGGGGTCAATTTATTAATGAAAAGTTGATGGCAGTTTCTTAGCTTTCATACCGCAGAAGAACACGACACAAAAAATTGGAAGTTGAACATTGCATGGTTTTGAAAGACTGTGATCATGATGTCGCAATAAAGTTGGCAAACAACAAAAATTTAAAAAATGAGTAATACTTGTCTGAAATATCGTTGAATTGTCAGATCGATGAGCAGGTGAGGGAATAAGAGCTGGATGATGAACTGGGGACAGAGAACTGGTCTTCAATAATAAAATCTTTACGAAACCCAGTTTTAATAATTGAAACACTTGTTACCCATTTTTTCAAAACTTTATGACCTAATAGGTGAAACCATTCCTTTGCACTCTGGTTCAAACTTGCACTCAGTAGTAGGACACTCATGCCAGACCCTCCTTAGGGAGAATCCTACTTCAAACTCTGGTGTTTATTGGATTGATCCTTTTAATGGATCTCAGGCAAACGCTTTCAAGGCTTACTGCGATATGGAGACGGATGGAGGAGGCTGGACACTGGTATGAAGCTATTCCTTTACTAATTACAGTCATTTTAACAGTAAATCGAATGCGATCACTCCGAGGCCAAATTGACCGGTGAGACCTGAAGTGGATGTTCCTATCTCCACAACTCCTCCATTAAGTGAGACAGACTACAACGCCATTAACTTCTCAATCTGGAAACAAATCGGCAGACAGGTCCTCATCAAGAGCAATATAAACAACTGGTTGGTGCGTCGTCCGGGAGAAGGCAGTTTGGTTGATTGGCATGAAGGTGATGTCAACTGTACGATCATCAAACACGTGATTGACCTCAGTCACAAGGTGGTCCCTTCTGAGTTTTTACCGTACCACAAAAATCGGTATGGACCGCTGTTCTTCTTAAGAGAGCCCTCGAAAAGTTTTTATTACTATTTTGACGGATACGTAGGGGAACATTGGCCTACCCATGATCCCTCGGAAAAAATAAGCCAAACCAAAAGAAAAATGTTGTTGATCCACACGGCAACATTTTCATTCGAGCTGAGTAGCAAAGACATGATAACAAACTCTTGGTAGTTACCCGGAAAAATCATTCTATTAGCTGGCAAACAAGTGACGAAAATTAATCAACGTATCAGCTAGATGATATTATTCTGATAGAACTCTAAATATCTCCAACTTATTTTGAGTGGAAAAGTATCGCTACCAGAAAGAAAGAATTTCGGATCAGATTTTGAAAGCTGAAGGTTCACGCGCGGTCCGCTTCTTATGAGATGAGCACAAGCGAGACCTCCTACTTTGTGGAACTCTCTCTAGAAAACATGCGCCAATTGTTAACGCAATAAAAAAAATATGTAACGCAACACAACAGATAGCTTTCTAAAAGACATTACGGTTAAAACTCTAAACGTTAAAAACTGATGTTAATCTGCACAGGATATCTATTACATAATCACTCCATTAAACATGTTCAAAACTACAATTTGCGTTGTAAACCTCAGACCATTCATTAGCTGCAGACTTGATGGGGGAGGGGTAAAGAGCACCTCTACATTTGACCCAATAGAGTTTTCCTTGCCCAAGAGGGTTTGGTAATCATTTCGGGCCTTACAAAGGGTATGTAGGTTCTTCATCCAGCGTATTAAGCAGCTAGGATGAGTTGCTGTATCACGAGTCTAAACTGACTTGTTTTATGTACCAAAAGGCCTAATGACACTATCGAGAGAACATAGAACACCAAAGGTAAGTAAACATTACTCATCTGACACCGGCACACAAAGCGAATTCAAGGAATCAAAGGTTAAAAGGATGCGTGAGAGACATTTTAGTTCGAGCTTGAAAAAGGTCATTAAACACATATTACTAAATTTAATAAATAAACTTAAAGTACAGCATTAGATTGAAAAGATTGCTTAGTGAATAGCCGATGATATTTAAATATATTTTAGCATAGTAAACGAAATTTTGAGTTTCAAATACATTATTTCTGCGAATATATTCGGCTGAATTTGACTTAAAATTCAATATGTCTACTTCTGAGACGAGACTATTCCATCCGTCTTAAATGTTTACGAGGTCTGATGGTGGCTCTGTTTTAGCTGGACAGAAATTAAGCTTTTCATTCTTACAGAATGCACTCAAAAAAGCAATTATTCGATGCCAGATATCTAACAGGATAGAATTTTTACTCGAGATTTAATGGTTTTCTCTTTTTTAGATGAAATAGCACATTATAGTCTTTCCGGTGTTTCCATATTCTGTTTGTCTAGACGTTATGATGATTGCATTAAAAACCTGCAGGACTTGCGATTTTCATGTGAATGTCATAATGGAGTTGGGGATAATTGAAAATTTATTGTTAGAAAGCAAAATGTCAAAGCTATATTGCACCACTCAAAGAGAGAAATACACTTTCAGACGAAGATCACAGAATCAGCAAATTTACAATTAACACTAACGATGCAGATCTATTCAGAAAGGTTTCTGACTGTCGCGCGGTGTTTTTCATAAACGAAAAGCGTAAGTAAATATTCTCTGCCTTTCTGATTTTTCTGCCATTTTCTCAACAAGTAGGCAATTTGTATCTTCATATGTTTACTAAATAAAAAAAATTTGTCGTAAGATTCTCTTGACAGATGCTATTTCAAGTCGTGTACCGATTTGCTTTCGTCTTGTTCTTGGCAAAGACGACTACTGAAGGAGCCGACCATGGCGTTTTCTTCCAAATCAAAGAAAACAGCTTTTTCGGTTTCAGTGAGGAAAGTCTCGTTTGGTCTGGCAAAACTGACTCTTTGCTTTCCTGTTCTGCTTTGTGTGGGCGGGAAACTTCTTGCAGAAGAGCAAACTTTTTAGGAAACCAAAGACTTTGTCACCTTCTTCGCGGCGAAATGCAAACAAGTTCAGCAGCTGGGCATCTTTACCAGCGAGATGGTTCTATATATTTAACAAAGGTATTTGCCATTGATGATATGTTGCAGTTTTAAGATGTAACTCAAAACACGATAATTTTAGCACTACCACCAACAAGTTCAACCCTCCTTCCTTCCCACCAAAGGGGAGGTTTCTTCACAGCGATCATGTTTACTTTCACCATCCTTTCACGAGAAAAACATTACGCAAAATGTAATTTTTGTTTAGGAAAAACTATGAACGTAACAGGACTTTGGAGTTTTATTTACATTGCTCTGTAAGTCCAAAGAAAGAGAAATATCTCTAAAGATCGACGTAAATAAATTGAGATGAATATTCGTTTCAAGCGTTAACCCTACGTCAGCTTTAAAAACTCTTTACGGTGACAGGTTTACATTAACGACTCAGTTGATAACACCAAAATATCTTGTGATACCCCCCACACGCGCAGCACCACAGTTTCCTCAGAAAGCATGCATGATCAAAGGAAGTTCATTCAATATCAGTTTCTCTATTCAAACACCCATAAAACGTTCGGTTAAAAGCGGAAGCCAAAAGTGTAAAGATGCACTGTGTGCCAATGGGTCTTTAGGAATTCCTTGAAAATGCACATGGCATGAAGTATGGATGTTAATTGAGATGTTTTGTCTAACGCCAATACAGGTTGACCTACCAAAACAATCCGGCTCATCCCAAGGTAAGACGGAGACGCAAATTGTTTGACTTGGTAACTATAACACTAATGTAAACTATCATTTAGCATTATCAACTGAGTTAATACCGTAAATTGGCCACCGTAAAGAGTTTCAAAGCCAGTTCGCAACGTCAGCTTTGAAACTCTATACAGTGGCCAATTTACGTTATCAATTTAGCTGATATTACCAAATTACCCTTTTGTACTCTCCCACCGACGCGGCACCATTAGGAAATATTTATGAAACCTAGTTTTAATCATTAAACATCTTGTCATCCTCTCTCTAAATTTCTTGGACCAGGTCAAACCACTCCTTTGCACTCTGGTTCAACAACAATTTAGTTGATATTACCAAATTACCCTTTTATACGCTCCCACCGACGTGGCACCATTAGGAAATATTTATGAAACCTAGTTTTAATCATTAAATATCTTATCATCCTCTCTCTAAATTTCTTGGACCAGGTCAAACCACTCCTTTACACTCTGGTTCAACCCGGCATTCAATTGGAAACTCGTGCCAGACCCTCCTCAGAAAATATCCCACTTTCCCTTCGGGTGTTTATTGGATTAATCCAAGTGGTGGATCTCAGGCCAATCCTTTCAAGGCTTACTGTGACATGGAAACTGATGGAGGAGGTTGGACTCTTGTATGGAGTTATTCCTTCACTAACTACAGTCATTTTAGGCGTAAATCAAATGCGATCATTCCGAGGCCAAATTGGCCGGTGAGATCTCAAGCGGATGTTCCTATCTCCACAACTCCTCCATTAAATGAAACAGACTACAACGCCATGAACTTTTCACTCTGGAGGCAACTCGGCAGACAGGTCCTCATCAAAAGCAACATAAACAATTGGCTGGTGTGTGATCCGGGAAGTGGCAGCTTGGTTGATTAGCAGGAAGGTGACGTCAACTGTACGATAATTAAACAGGTGCCGGATGATCCGAGTAACACGTTGGTTCCCTCCCTTTTTTTTCCAAACAAGTCGCCCCAAAGCCATGGACCACTGTTCTCCTTGAGTGGGCCGTGGAACACCGTGTACTACTATTTTGATGGCTCTACCATGAACCACTTTCCTACCCATGATCGTTCCGGAACAAATTCGCCCAACCAAATGAGAAATGTTGTAACTCCACATGGTAATATTCTTATTCGAGGCTTATAGCCAAGGCAGACTGTAATAAATTAATTCTCACACATATGACGAAGGCTGATTACTTTCTTCGTTCATATCAATAAACTACCTAGCAAACAAGTGATAAGAATCGAAGAAATGATCAGCTGTCTTATTCTATCTTGCATCAAATTCTGATATGCTTATAGAAGCGAAAAGTAAGAATTTTGCACCTAATATGAAATCTGACGCTTTAGGCATTTTCAAGGGTTAGACGAACACGAGCAAAGTGTTCGCTAGGTTCATCATGTAAAATCAATTGATTGTCCACCTGGATTCTTTTTTTTAGAGCAATTTTCAATTGGGTGTCGATATTTATCCACCATTGCTTTGTTTGTTTACAGACGATTCCCCGTAACTTGAGACTCTAAGAGAAACCGAAAAAGACTCTAATTACCTTGAAACAAAAGTGAACAGCTAGAAATAAGAAGAAAGTAGGGAGTGGGGAGGGAGAGGCAATATCATGCAATCATGCAAAAGCATGTAAAATCTAGGTATAAACCAATCCTAAGGCGAAATTCCTTTCGTGAAGGCGTTGAGGAAAAATTGTTAATAGATATTCCGGTGTATACACAATCAGGAACCGGTGAAACACATCGTTAAGTCCAATAACTGAATGAAACTGACAACCTGAAAGAGAGAGGTTTTAACTATGTGGTTTTGTGGCATCATTTGAAGAGGCCACCTCTGCGCATGCTCTAAACTTAGATGGCTCGGTGGGAACCCAGGCTAGGCAGTGCATCGACCAGCCTAAACGGTGGTAGTACCGTAAAAAGTGTTGTGGTGGTAAGGGGTGAAATGGAATGTTCGCTGTGTTCAATTGTTGGCATTTTAAGCAAAGTAAGTACTGGCGATAATGTTAGTCTTGAAAAGTGAGATAAGGATATGTAATATTATTTAAGGGCATTTTATGTACACTTAGTAACGTATAGTGTTGTAAATAAAGTTGGGAAAGTAGTAGTTAAAATTTTGACTTCAGTATGAAGGGATCGAATGAAAAGCGGCGGAAGTTAATAAAGATGTAATGCACTGTGATTAATGTATCCTTAAGACGCCAGTCATTACTATCGCCGGGGGTGAGAAGATGTTTGGTTGATTCACGATAAAATTCATTGGATCCCTAATAAGGCTCTGGAATGTTCCTATGATCCCCATAATTGACAGTTAATTGGCAGCCAATTCTTTTTATAGTCCTTCCTTTAGACTCTTTCTTGTTGTGCCATTCAGTTTTGACCCCACGGAGAAAGAGAATTGGTTAAACCACCTGCAAAATTGGCTGACATCAACTGTCAGGTCATCAATCACGTGACTGACACCTGCAAAGATACACCGGCATTCTCATTTTTTGAACGGATAGTAAACTGTGGACCGATTTTCAAAACCGTCAACCCGTACTATTATTTTAACGGTTCCACAGGGCGTAACTGGTTTGTCCATGATCAAGGAGCATTTCATTTGTTAAATTAGTTTATGAAAGTTAGTTGCTCTGTGATGAGCACCTGTTCCCGTTATCAGTATATTTCTTATTGCACATTTACCCATGGAAGGGCATACAAAACAGTCATAAGGAAAATTCAAGTGAAACGAATTCATATTACTTGATTAGTTTTCCTTGCTAAAACAGCTGGTAAAGACACAGAGAATTCCCAACCACTGATGATTTTTTAATAAATCAGCAATAACAAGATAGTACGTTCCCTTGAAAATACTGTCAAATAAAATAATTATTACAATTTGATTAAATTGATTTTATGTTAATAAAACGTTGTCTGGTCTTGTCAATATCGTAAACCTTTTCGTAATAGGGATTGATCGCGATCTTTAAGTTAGGTCACTATAGATTCTCGCTTCCTCAAATTCAAATCATTCATTGACGAACCTAAGATTTTTTCTCGTATCACAAAATTACCACTTGACTCTCCTCCGCGAATATTCTGACAGAACGTTACAATTTAATCAATATACTTGCCGCTGTTCCCTAGGGCAAAATCCTTGTTTTTCGGACTGTATATTTAATTTTTATAAATTTTTGCGATGTTATTGTTTCTACTTTATCAGACTTTATTAAACAAACAAAAGACATCAAGAAAAAAAAGCCGAACGAAAAGCAAAATAGAAATCATTAAAAATCACAGGGAGGGATCCTTTCATTTTTCTAGCAAATTCTCGGCACTATTTGGTATCTGTACATTTAGCCTGCCCTTTTTAGCACGTTTTATAACTGTAGCCAACAATCTGCAACATCATCAAACTTGTAAATGATCCAATTCTCTCGCTGAATTATGCAAGCCTTGCTTTTTTATTTCCATTCAGGAAAGTAACTCCTCTTTGCGAGGTGTTTAATACAAAAGGCTGTGTTTTCATGATCAGTTTTAATTTTGTCTCTTACCAATTTTCTTTTTTTCAGCCTTCCGGTATTTCCATATTCTGTTTACCTAAAAGTCATGATAATTGCATTATAAACCTGCAAGACTTGTGCATTTCATTTAAATGTCAAAATAGAGTTGTGGAGTAATTGGAAACGTGTTGTTAAGAAAACAAACTGTCAAAGCTGTATTGCTGTATCCAAATAGAAAAATAGAACGGTCAAGCGAAGATCACGGAATCATTATTTGCTAAGGGAATTTTATGCAAAGTTACTTTTTCTTCTTTACTGCTTTAAAATTTCATCCAATAAATCCTAAGGCTATAGACCGTTACTCTCTTGGAGCATGCGCTGAAGCGGGTCTTGCTATCAATTGGATAGTTGCTCTGGAGATCATTGGCTTACACGTGATGCTAGTGGAGAGTCGAGCTCAACCAAGTGAAAAATGATTGTTCGATCTTGAAAAAATTATCAAACATGTATTAATATATGTAATAAATGTAATAAATAAAAGGAAAAATATCAGGTTGAAAGGACTGGTTAACAAATAACATATTAAATCATCTCTACAAAAGCAGGCCTTACTTTTTCATTTGCACTCAAAAAAGTACTTTTTCTTTGCCAGGTGTTTCAAACAAAAAAGATGTGTTTTCATCTCCAGTTTTAATTTTATCTCCCACCAATTCTTTTTATTTTTAAATTTGCATTTTAAATTATTTTCTTCTTCGCTGAACTGTTTCATAAAAGAGCTTATCGCAACCTTTCCGGTATTTCCATATTCTGTTTACCTAGAAGTCGTGATAATTGCATTATAGACCTGTATGGTGGCCGAGAACTGCCAATAGAAAAATCCGCATTTTTGAAAGAAAATTGTTTTCTTTTTTATTTTGATTTACATTTTTTTTTATTTTTCAATTTATTTTTTTATTTTTAAAATAGAGTGAAAGTAAAATCAATTGAAATAAAAATAAAATAAAATAAAACCAAAGTAAAATAAAATAAAACCAAAGTAAAATAAAATAAAACCAAAGTAAAATAAAATAAAACCAAAGTAAAATAAAATAAAACCAAAGTAAAATAAAATAAAACCAAAGTAAAATAAAATAAAACCAAAGTAAAATAAAATAAAACCAAAGTAAAATAAAATGAAATTATTCGACCCAACCGATAGCTGCCACTACCAGCATGCATTGCGTGCGTTACTGTCACACGCTCGAGTTCATCATGGCCGATGCATGGAAGAGGCTCAATGAAATAGTTAAAGCAAAGCGTACCAAAAAAAACCAGCCCAAGGACCATCGAAGGAAAGATGAACTGACAGTTCAACGTTTGTCAGCAGAAGTTTCTGGAAAGGCCCAAAAGTATACAAGGATTGGGCCAAGAGAGTTTGTTCCCTTCGACGAAACGGAGGAATTGACCATTGGTAATATCAAGAGCGCTTGTGAGAGGCATTTTCTACAAAAAATCGGAAAGAATCTCGTATGTGATATCTTAGCAGGAGAACAGGGCCCATCGTGCAAGACTCTTGCCCAAATACCGGACTTAAAGGTTGTATACGTCCGCTTCATTCCAGATCCAGCTGATGAAGGCGATGTCAACAGCACCCAGAATTCCACGAGAAAGAAGAAGGACGCAACTGGAGAGTCCTCGACTTATACCGAATTTAATCCTCCGCCGTCAAAATCAAGGTCAAGCCCCAGTAAACTTATGCATTCGAGACAGAAATTACCCACACAAGCAGCGGGCACAAAAAGTACGTATTACCCTCGAAGTTTATCAATTTCTGAGATGATCAAACTTGGCAAAATCAACACAAATACCGCCACTACTATTGTGAGAATTTTCAGATTCGATATGGAAGTTTTGTCGTGGTCCAAAGTTCCAACCACTGTCGAGTTCTATGAGGATAAAGAGGCAATCGGAACTGGCGGATTCCGTAAAGCATTCAAAGCAACATCCAAACATCCAGAATTTGTTGCGACAACGTGGGTGATTAAGCACTATCTACCAAGTGCTTTAAAGTGCATCTCGGATACCGGTCAAACTATCGAGCAACACAACCGCAAGGTTGTTCAGATGCATCTCCTAGCTAGGAATTTTGCTTCGCAACTTGAGGCAGAAATCAAGGAGGAAAGCGAGGTTTTTGGAACTGCATTTAGATATGGAAAGATCTTTCATGGAGAAACAGACGAGGGGGAGTATGTTACAGTCGAAGAATTTATCCCTGACCAGTTTAAGAAGTACGTAAACAACACTGGCCAAACCTGTGTCGATCCTACAGATGAGATGGCCCAGAAGGCAGAGTGTTTGACACACTTCACGTATGAGAGATCAAAGAAAAAACTTATGCTAGTTGACATCCAGGGAAGTGGATATGACTTATTTGACCCAGAAATTGCTTCTACAGATTTACTGGACGATGATGACAAGCAATACCTGTATTATACTGGAAATCTTTCCAAAGTAGCAATTTCAACATTTGTGAAAGAGCACACTTGTAGTTTGTTCTGTAACTTGCTTGGCCTACCAGCAATAGAAAATTAAGGGGCAACTCAAGCTGCTATAAAATTGTGAACATTGAGACATTGTTGACAAAACTTGATACACTGTTTACAAAATAGCTAGTTCACATAAAATCCCATGGTTACATATGATAATTTACAGGGCAGTCATAATTTGTTTCCAGGGGTGGGCTGCAGGATTGTGATATTAACCAACCTTGTTGTTGCTGAATTCACCCTCAAGCAGATATGTTTTCATGTACCCCAATTTAGGACACCAAAAAACCTGCTCTTGTTAATGTTTCTCCTCAACCCACCATGTGAGGATTGATGGTTAAAATTTGTATTATTTGTATTAGTAGGGTGCATAGTTTTTCTTGTTTCTGCTGCCCTTTCGATGTTACTGTTATTGCCATCAGTGTTATTGTTCGTTCCAGTTTATTTCCACAAAGGTTATGGATATCATGTTCAGATACATTATCATTCGATGAATTTGTTGTCTATGGCTGCACAAAGTTCATAGTAACAAAATGGAGGATGTGGGAGAAAACATGCTGCTTTCACTATAAAAATAGAGTCAAGGACATAACACCATGGATAAACAGTGGAGTTATTACAAAGAAAAATTTCTCTTTAGGAAAAGAAATGCTTCCTTGCAATCAGCAGGTTTCAAATGGTCAGTGTCAATGATTCGTTCACACTCTGCTCTGAACTCAGGGGCGAGAAAGTCATCATCAACAGTAAGGATGCCTGACTGGACAGCAGCTTCTTTTAGTTGATCATCAGTTACTTGAAGACCTGCAAATTGCCAATAGAAAACAATGTTAGCATTCATCATCTAGTGTGACTGGCAGTGTCAGCACCACATTAGGTTTTTATAGATATGCGACTTTCAGGCCCAAAGATTTTAGCAACAAATAATTTCCTTCTGGGCAATAAAATTATGCCTTGAAATTTCTACAAATAAATTATCATTGGTTGATTGTTGAAGCATTATAACTATGCCATAGTTCACTTTGAATAAAACAGAAATATCCCAAAACCAGTTTTGACAAAACCTTATTTTTTTACCGCATTCTTCAAGCCCATATTTCTGAGGAAAACTGTAAATATGGTTTGGGACCCCATCTGGTAAAACTGTGTCCTTCTGGGCTCTGATCCTGTGGGAATTACACACCATCTCCTTGAATGTATCTAGCTCTCTCTGAACCACAGGAACCATAATAAAAGAAAGAAGCTTCCTATGTAGGAAAACAAAATAAGCAAAGGTAACAAACACCTTGGTGTATAGGTAGTTTCAATTACAATATATAAGCCAGCAAGTTTTTTTTTTTTGGGGGGGGGGGGGGATTCCCTAACTAAAATTTTTCCTGGGCCCCCTCAACCATATCTATTTGACTCGAGTATATATAAGCTTTAGGGGGAGGGGATGTGTTATTGCATTCACACAGAAATTAATTAATTTGCTATTAAAAATGTATGTATATTAACTTTAGGCAAAATAATGTTTATGTTGATTGAGCTTTCAATCACCCACGTGCCATGCCCTAGCAAAACTGCAACATATTCTAAAACAATAACTCAATGTCACTTTTGGAGTTTAAAAACAAACCTTGAAATGAATAGCCTGTGTATGTGTGCGTGTGGGTGGAGGTGGAGGGGGGAGACTTGCCCATTCTCACCTGTCAATATCATCATGTGGGTCATAATGCCCTTGATCTTTAAGCCATCTTAACTGACTTTTGAAAAATTTTTCCATTCTTTCGTGTAATTCTTTCCACCATCTTTCGATCTAGAGGAAAACGTTTTTTTAAATGACATTTTGTGAAATGAGCATTTGCCGGAAATCAGATGATAGGGTGGATTAAAATATTACTTGTTACTGAGGGAATGATGAAATAACAAACAACAATAATACTTTTCCTGGCACTCAAATAAAGTCACCGAAAGACTCGTTGACTAATTTGGCACACTCACATAATATAATTAGACAGCACTTGAGAGATGAGCTTACTTACTTGGTTTGAAGTTGATGGACCATACAAAATTGTGTCTGCAGGATCCACAACGTCAGTGTGATGTCTACGAAGAAAGGCATGAATTGTGGCCATGGTGCCTGTTTCTGTACCTTTGTCTGATCATCGCAGGAATTACCTTGGTCTCCATTATATGCTCCAAGTACCAACGACCAATCAATTGCGGGTCACAGTTCTTATTCCAAACTCGCAACCATAGCAGCTTTCTGCTGGCTGTATCTAAGCAGCCATAAATAGCAATCGGAAAAGTGGAATTTTGGAAACCCATTAATTTATCATGACCGTCCAGGGAGTGGACCCAGTTTGGTCCTTTCGAAGAGAAGTTTCCTTTCTTTCGCCTTGCCTTCTTAGCTCCAACGCCTCCGCGAGCAGCAAGTCCATCGGGGTCAAGATCAGACATCACATCGTTAACTTGATCTCGCGTAACTAACAAGTCATATTTTTGTCTTATTTTCTTGTGCATGCTTCTATATCCCAATAGCTTTCCTGGTCCTTCCAATTCCTTTTTAACAGCCTCTTTAACATCTTCAACCGAAACAGTGTCATCCCTGTAATAAACTTCGAAATGGCGTAAACGTCTGTCGAGTGTTCGGATACTCCAGGCGTATTGAGGAAAGTCTCTCCGTAAAAAATCGATCGCTTCTTCGCGTTTGAGGCCTTGTTTGACATACTTCTGCAGTGCACCTTTAAGGGGATCGTCTTCTTTCCACGATGAAACCCTGCTATCCGCCATTTTCGAGAACAGTCCCTATATTCCCGCCATTTTGGATCTTTACGATGCACGCAATGCATGCTGGTAGTGGCAGCTCTCGGCTGGGTCGAATAATTTCATTTTATTTTACTTTGGTTTTATTTTATTTTACTTTGGTTTTATTTTATTTTATTTTTATTTCAATTGATTTTACTTTCACTCTATTTTAAAAATAAAAAAATAAATTGAAAAATAAAAAAAATGTAAATCAAAATAAAAAAGAAAACAATTTTCTTTCAAAAATGCGGATTTTTCTATTGGCAGTTCTCGGCCATCATAGACCTGCAGGACTTTTGTTTTCAATTAAATGTCAAAATAGAGTTGTGGGGTAATTGGAAACTTATCGCTAAGAAAACAAAAGGTCAAGGCTGTATTATTATACTTAAATAGACAAATACAATTCAGACGAAGATCACGGAATCAATAATAAATTTACAATTGGTACTAACGGTGCAAACTTATACACAAAGGTTTGAGCGTGTCGCGCGCTGTTTTTGTTAAAATCAAAGGGTGGGTTAAAATTTCTCTCCCTTTCTGTCTTGTCAGACAATTTTGTCTGAAGGCAGGTAATTTATATGATCCATACATTTACTAATCATAAGTTTGTCCTAAGATTCTCTCGACAGATGTTTCCGCAGGTCGAGTACCTATTTTTAGTCGTCTTGTTCTCGGCGGCAAAGACAACTGAAGGAGCCGAAAATGGCGTTTTCTTTCAAATCAAAGAAAATACTTTTTTCAGCTACAGAGAAGAAAGCCTCTTTTGGTCTGGAGAAACTGATTCTTTGCTTTCCTGTTCGGTTTTGTGTGCGAGACAAGCTTCGTGCTGAAGTGCAAACTTTCTGGAAAACCCAGGACTTTGTTACCTTCTTGGCGGCGAAATGCAAACAAGTTCAGCAACTGAGCGGCTATTAAAGCGAGATGGCTCTTTCTATCTAACAAAGATATTTGGCATTGATGACATGGCATTTTTTTCGGTGACACCATCCGATAATGTACACCTTATCACGAACAAGTTCGTACTAGCAGAAAAAACTAGTACCGTTAAAATAAAAGGACAAATTTTGTTTCGTCTGCTACATCCGCACTAAAAATTTTAAAGCCGTCAAATTCCGTCAGCGGCCGATCTATTCATAAGACCAGCCAGCATAGTTTGCCAAGGGGTTTCACCCCCAATCTGCGCTTGTAAAATGTTTATGATGATTTGCCAAATTAAACAATTGCCAAAATAAACAATTTTTTCGCTAGTGCGGAATGGCCTTAATCCTCTTTCCTAGCTGCAGTACGGAGATTTTTTGACAACGATAAGGATAACTACTATGATCATTTTATAAAACAAGAACACCGCAAACTTTTTGACTTAGCTCATCAGATCTACGTAAGAGACTTGGTCGGACGTTTAAAGTAATTTGCGCTTTAGCAGGAAAAAAGCTGAAACATGAGAGGACATTTGTGGAGGGACGCGAATGAGTTGAGATGAGACCTTATAAGAAAAAGTTAAGACGACAAGACCCACAGAAGCTCGTCTTAGCATCAAGATCATAATTTAAAACTTTATGAAACGTTCAGTTTTAAGCAGAAGCCACCAACAACTGAAATAAGACCACAGTCGCCCGGTGAACCTTCAACAATTTCGTACATATGCGCATGACACAAAGTACGGATACTAACTATAAATGTCTTGTTTAACTCCAATTCAGGTTCACCTTGCTGAAAGAGCTGATTCACCCCGAGGTGAGAGTTACAAATTCAGTATTATTAACGTAAGTAACCCGAGCGCTAATGTAAATTACTACCCATAGCTATTGGACAAATCTTGATGCACCAAGATAAACTTGGATCTTTTATAATTTTCAATTTCTTCATTTCCACCACGTTTTGGTGTCCTCCATGTTCTTCCCTCTTCCATTATCCTTCCTGGCCTATTGCTGCCAATTTTAGTTGTTTTTTTTTTGCACTGAATACTTTTTCCTTATTTTCTATTGTCATTAAAATAAAACACAAAAATTGGGACACTTACACAGCTACTTAGAAAGGTTTCGAATGTCCTTGTGGTCGTTCGTTCACCTATTGGATCATTTATTTACGAGGTTAATGTTGAGGAAATGATTGAGTTTGAATCCTAATTGTCTGAAACAGCTCAACGGAATTAAAAAAAAAAAACACAAAAAAGAAAGAAAAAATCCAAGTTAGAACGCATGCCAAAAAACATTGGGCCGGTGTGTAAGTCTAGATCCTTTTAAATTGCTCAGTAACATAATATTGGTTCTTGTTTGATGTTCGTGACTGAATTTAGGTCGCCAGCTCTATTTTCCCTTACAAGGCTCTAGCACATACAAAAGATACTTTACTAGACTTACTTTCAATTTTCAACTTTATGGCTATAGAGCAAAACACTTCTCTACCCGCTGGTTCTAACCAGCACTCAGCAGTAACCTCATGCCAGACTCTCCTCAAACAGTCTCCTGCAACGTCCACTGGTGTTTATTGGATCGATCCTGATGGTGGATCCAAGGCCAACGCTTTCAAGGCTTACTGTGACATGGATACGAATGGAGGGGGCTGGACATTAGTATGGAGCTATTCCTTTACTAACTACACTCATTTTAACAATGATTCAAATGCGATCACTCCTAGGCCAAATTGGCCGGTCAAAAATGAAGGGAATGTTCCAATCTCCACAATTTCTCCATTAAATGACACAGACTACAATGCCATGAACTTCTCACTCTGGAAAACACTCGGTAGACAGATCCTCATCAAAAGCGACATAAACAACTGGCTGTTGTGTCATCCGGCAGATGGCAGCCTGGTTGATTGGCAGAAAGGTGACGTCAACTGTACAATCACCAAATACGTGGCTGACCTAAGAGCATCAGCTTCGGCGCCTTCCAAGTTTTCACCATATATCAACTATGGACCAATGTTCCATTCGAGTGGGCGCTGGAACAGCTCCTTTTATTATTTCAATAGTTACACGTGCAAATATTGGCCTACCCATGATCCTTGTGGAAAAAATAGGCCAAACCAAAAGAAAAATGTTCTTGATCCACACGGTAACATTTATATTCGAGCTGAGTAGCAAAGACAGACAATGAGAAATCTTTACGCACGTATCATCTAGAGGACCTTGAGGGTATTAAACTGATAGAACTCTAAATTCTTCTATCGTAATTACTGAGAAAACCCCATCAGAAGAGAGAATTTTGGATCAGATCTTGGAGGCTGAAGGTCCAAGCTTGGTTCACTCTCGTAAGTTGACAGCAAGCAAGACACCAGTTACGCTCATCATGTGAGGTCGGGGGATTATCTTTCAGAATTTTACTTTCCCATGGAACTTTCGATAATTCAAATCACTTCGCGAAACTTTGACTTGATTAGGTTCCAATTTCTTCTTTGTTGTTGTACAACAAAATTTAAGCTCTCTATAAGGCTGACTCTATATTGACTTGTGCTCGAATGTATAGGAGAGAAGCTGCTTGTAAAGAAGCAAATTTCTTGGCGAACAAAACCACCCATTCGCTTTTTGACGAAGGACAACAGGCAAGAAAGGTGGAAATATTTGTAAAACGGGATGGTTCTTTCTATATAGAAAAGGTATTTCTAGAATTTTGTAGATTTTACAGATTAATGTAAGTTGTGTTACCATTTCTTTCTTTACTCCCTGCGATTACAAAGAAGTGGAGTGAGAGCCGGATGTTTTGGGTAGTTTTATGCAATGGCAATTTTTTATACAACTTGTTCATGTTTCAATTTAGTTTTCACTGTCCTTTTCATTAAGTAGGAAATAAAATTCTTCTCATGTCCGTAATGTCACACAGCCGCTGTAACCTGATCAATAAAAGATCCTTAAAAGATGGGAGTCGGCATGTTTTATCGAGTCCGTTTTGTAATTATGTTTATTTTACATCTGTATCAATACATTTTCAAGTTTCGGTTGCCTAAAAAAAATACTTCTCTTTTCATGTTGTGCCCGTCTACTCTGAATCAGATTACTTAAAATGACCCTTGGACAATTTTCCAACTATTGACTAAAACATTAGACGAGAGAACGGCAGAAAAGGAAAGGTGATAAAATTTAAGTTTAAAAATGAATATCTTTAAGACAAAAAACCCCTTCCCTCAGCTTTTACAGTCATTAAAACAGAAAACTCAAACCTTAAGTTGATGAGGATCAGGTAATCAGGGCAAACATTTTGAAAAAGTGATCAGAGACAAGACTTCTTTTTGCTCGTCTTTTTAATCGAAATGAATACCTACTTTTTTTCAAATAAATGTACAAATTTAAGTGTAGCTTGCAAACTATGAATATGAGTGAAAGTTTCTTACTCAAGCGAAAGCCTGTCTGTTTTTGGCTCACTTAATAGGTTACCTTTCAAGGAGTCTCTAGTCCACAAGGTATGTGATTTTTTTAGGGCAAATTTGTCCTTACACAAAGCTCAGTTCATGGTGGCTCACACTGGATTTCGTCATTTTTAAGTCACCAACTCCTCAAATGAATGATATTGCCACACCTTTTGGCGTGCTCGGTAGAATGTGTTTTCAAAAAATACCTATTCCGTCTCTAAATGTCACATTTAACACAACAGCCCTACAAAAACAACTCTTTTTTTAGGTTTATGTGTCTGTAACTTAAAGCAGAGATCGATAACCATATTTTTTGATCATAGGAAAGAACACGCCAGCACCCCGTGGATTAACCCAGCATTCAGCAGTCCCATCGTGCAAGACTCTCCTCGACCAATCTCTCCCTCCCTCCACAGGTATTTATTGGATTAATCCTGAAGGTGTGTCTCAGTCCAACGCTTTCAAGGTTTATTGTGACATGGAAGACCAGTGGTGGAGGTTGGACTCTAGTATTGAGTTAGTCCTTTACTAAGTACAGCCACTTTCGTGATCGCTCAAATGCGATCACTCCAAGAACAAACTGGCCTGTTTGGTTTTATAGGTATATGCATGTTCCTGTCTCCGCAACCCCTTCATTAAATGAAACAGACTACAACGCCGTGAACTTCTCACTCAGGAAAAACTCGGCAGACAGATCCTCATCAAGAGCAACATAAACAACTGGCTGGTGTGTGATCCGAGAAATGGCAGCGTGGTAGATTGGCAGGAAGGTGATATCAACTGTTCGATCATCAAACACGTGACTGGCCCAAGTCACGAGTTTGCCCCATCGAGGTTTTCACCGAATCAAAACAATAGCTATGGGCCGCTGCTTTGCATGACCAAACGCTATAACAGCACTTACTATTATTTTGATGGTCACACTAAAAACCATAGGCCTACCCATGATCCTCTCGGAGGAAATAGTCCTAACCAAAAGAAAAATGTTGCAAATCCACATGGTAACATTTTCATTCGAGTCGAGTAGGAAAGACAGACTCTAACAAATTTCTACTCAAATTACTTCAGAAGTAATTAACTTCTCCCCACAATATCAATACCATATCCACCAGAAAAGCTATTAAAATGAACGAACTTATCAGCAAAAGGGTATCATTTTGATATTTCTCTTTATTCTTTAAACCACTTTACTGTACAAGAGCACAGAAGCCAAAAATGAGAAATTTGAATCACATCTTGGAGGCTTGAGTGATAAGATGATGGCCCCACATCTGCTAAGGGAATTTTATGCTAAGTTACTTTTTCTCTTTTATTACTTTAAAATTTCACCCAACAAATCCCAAGGCTATGGACCGCCTTTCTCTCGGAGCATGCGCTGAAGTAGGTCTTACTTTTAATTTGATAGTTGCTCTGGAGATTATTGGCTTACACGTGATCCTAGTGGAAGACTCGAGCCTAAGCAACTGAAAAATGATTGTTTGATCTTGAAAAAATTATCAAACATGTATTTATGTAAAAAATAATAATGATAATGATAAGGAATTTATATAGCGCTCAAACTTTAAACAATATTCAGAAGCGCTTTACATAAGTTAAAGTTCTATACTAATTAAAACTAAAATATTCAAAGACAATAAACATTAGATCTATCAAAACAAACTAAAAGCTTTCCTAAATAGAAATTTTTTAAGTTGCTTTTTAAAAACGGTAAGGCTACTACTTGTAGCCTACTACTACTTGTAAGAAATAAAAGGAAAAATATGAGTTTGAAAGGACTGGTTCACAAATAACATATTAAATAATTTCTACAAATACAGGCCTACCTTTCCATTTGCACTCAAAAAAGTACTTTTTCTATGCCAGGTGTTTCAAACATAAAAGATGTGTTTTCATGTCCAGTTTTAATTTAATCTCCCACCAACTCTTTTTATTTTCAACTTTGCATTTTACATTATTTTCTTCTTCACTGAACTGTTTCATAAAAGAGCTGATCGCAACCTTTCCAGTATTTCCATATTCTTTTTACCTAGAAGTCGTGATAATTGCATTATAAACCTGCAGGACTTGTGTTTTCATTTAAATGTCAAAACAGAGTTGTGGGGTAATTGGAAACGTATCGCTAAGAAAACAAAAGGTCAAAGCTGTATTATTATACTTAAATAGAAAAATAGACTTTCAGATGAAGATCACGGAATGAATAACTTTACAATTGGTACAAACGGTGCAAACTTATTCACAAAGGTATGAGCGGGCCGCGCAGTTTTTTTTATTAAAATCAACGGGTGGGTTGAAAATTTCTCTCCTTTTCTGTCTTGTCTGACTATATTGTCTATTGGCAGGTGATTTATATGTTCCATACATTTACTAATCATAAGTTTGTCCTTAGATTCTCTCGACAGGACTTTTGTTTTCAATTAAATGTCAAAATAGAGTTGTGGGGTAATTGGAAACTTATCGCTGAGAAAACAAGGTCAAGGTCTGTATTATTATACTTAAATAGACAAATACAATTCAGACGAAGATCACGGAATCAATAATAAATTTACAATTGGTACTAACGGTGCAAACTTATACACAAAGGTTTGAGCGTGTCGCGCGCTGTTTTTGTTAAAATCAAAGGGTGGGTTAAAATTTCTCTCCCTTTCTGTCTTGTCAGACAATTTTGTCTGAAGGCAGGTAATTTATAGGATCCATACATTTACTAATCATAAGTTTGTCCTAAGATTCTCTCGACAGATGTTTCTGCAAGTCGAGTACCTGTTTGTAGTCGTCTTGTTCTCGGCGGCAAAGACAACTGAAGGAGCCGAAAATGGCGTTTCCTTTCAAATCAAAGAAAACACTTTTTTCAGCTACAGAGACAAAAGCCTCTTTTGGTCTGGAGAAACTGATTCTTTGCTTTCCTGTTCGGTTTTGTGTGCGAGACAAACTTCGTGCAGAAGTGCAAACTTTCTGGAAAACCCAGGACTTTGTTACCTTCTTCGCGGCGAAATGGAAACAAGTTCAGTAACTGAGCGACTTTTACAGCGAGATGGCTCTTTCTATCTGACAAAGGTATTTGGTGTTGATGACATACCATGTTTTTTGGTGACAACTTCCGATAATGTACACTTTATCACGAACAAGTCTAAGGGCCTTCCCGCACTAGTAGACAAAATTAGAATTGCCCGGTTAAAATGAAAGGACAAATTTTGTCATGACAAATTTTTGTTCCGTCTGTTATATATAAAAGCTGTCAAATTCCGTCAACGCCCGATCTATTCATAAGACCAGCCAGCATAGTTTGCCGAGGATTTCACCTGTTTGTTTATGATGATTGGAAATTTGTCAAAATAAACCGTGACGTTTTCGCTAGTGCGGAATGGCCTTAATGTTCTTTCCTAGCTGATGTACGATAGAGATTTTTTGAAAGCGATAAAGATAAATGCTACGATCATTTCACGAAACAAAAACTCCGCAAACTTTTTGATTTAGCTCATCAGATCTACGTAAGAGACTTGATCGGGCGTTTAAAGTGATTTGCGCTTTAATAGGAAAAAAGCTGAAACATGAGAAGACATTTGTGGAGGAACGTGAATGAATTGAGATGAGACCTTATAGGAATGGTTGAGACGACAAGACCCACAGAAGCTTGTCTTAACATCAAGACCATAATTTAAAACTTTATGAAACGTTCAATTATAAACAGAAGCCACTAACAACTGAAATAAGACCACAGTCGCCCGGTGAGCCTTCAACAATTTCGTACATGTGCACATAACACGAAGTGCGGATACTAACTATAAATGTCTTGTTTAACTCCAATTTAGATCGACCTTCCAGAAAGAACTGACTTACCCCAAGGTGAGAGCTAGGAATTCAGTTTTATTAAGATCAGTAACCCGAGCACTAATGTAAATTACCACCCATAGCTATTGGATAAACCTTGATGCACCAAGACAAACTTGAACTTTATAATTTTCAATTTCTTCATTTCTACCACGTTTTGGTGTCCTCCATGTTCTTCCCCTCTTCCATTATCCTTCCTGGCCTATTGCTACCAATATTAATATTTTTTTGGCACTGAATACTTTTTCCTTAATTTCGATTGTCATTAAATAAACACAAAAAAATCGGGACAGTTATACAACTACGTAGAATGGTTTCGACTGTCTTAGTAGTTGTACGTTCACCAATAAAATCATTTATTTACAAGGTTGATAGTTAGGAAATGATTGAGTCTGAATCCTAATTGTCTGAGACAACTCAACGGAAATTAAAAAAAAAGGAAAGATAAATCCAAGTTAGAACGCATGTCAGGAAACGTTGGGCCGGTGTTTAAGTTTAGATCCTTTTAAATTGCTCAGTAACATAAAATTAGTTCAGTCTTGTTTGATACTCGTAACTGAATTTAGGTTGCCAGCTCTATTTTCCCTTACATGGCTTTAGTAAACATAGAGGATACTTCAGTAGACTCACTTTCAATTTTCAATTCTATGACTGTAGAGCAAAACATCTCTCTACCCTCTGGTTCTAACCAGGACTCAGCAGTAACCGCGTGCCAGACTCTCCTCAAACAGTCTCCCGCAACGTCCACGGGTGTTTATTGGATCGATCCTGATGGAGGATCCAAGGCCAACGCTTTCAAGGCTTATTGTGACATGGAAACGAATGGAGGGGGCTGGACATTAGTATGGAGCTATTCCTTTACTAACTACACTCATTTTAACGATGATTCAAATGCGATCACTCCTAGTCCAAATTGGCCGGCCAAAAATGAAGCGAATGTTCCTGTCTCCACGATTTCTCCATTAAATGAAACAGACTACAATGCCATGAACTTCTCACTCTGGAACAAACTTGGTAGACAGTTCCTCATCAAAAGCAACATAAACAACTGGCTGGTGTGTCAACCGATAACTGGCAGCCTGGTTGATTGGCAGAAAGGTGACGTCAACTGTACAATCACCAAATACGTGGCTGATCCTAGAGAA
This sequence comes from Pocillopora damicornis, assembly GCF_964200805.1. Classification (NCBI taxonomy): domain Eukaryota; kingdom Metazoa; phylum Cnidaria; class Anthozoa; order Scleractinia; family Pocilloporidae; genus Pocillopora; species Pocillopora damicornis. The sequence goes on from NC_142674.1 coordinate 22,686,501, forward strand.
TCAGCTTCGGCGCCTTCCAAGTTTTCACCATATATCAACTATGGACCAATGTTCCATTCGAGTGGGCGCTGGGACAGCAACTTTTATTATTTTAATGGTTACACGGGCAAAAATTGGCCTACCCACGATCCTTGTGGAAGAAATGAGCCCAACCAAAAGAAAAATGTTCTTGATCCACACGGTAACATTTTTATTCGAGCCGAGTAGCAAAGATAGAAAATGACAAACCTTTACACACGTATCTTCTAGAGCTGGTTAACTTATCTGCACAAAATCACTACATTACTTTGAAAACGTGCGACGAGAATCATCTGTAGGACCTTGAGGGCATTAAACTGATACAACGCTAAATTCTTCTATCGTAATTACTGAGAAAACCCCATCAGAAGGGAGAATTTCGGATCAGATCTTGGAGGCTGAAGGTGCAAGCTTGTTTCACTCTCGTAAGATGACAACAGGCAAAGCACCAGTTACACTCATCATAAGAGATCGGGGGATTATCTTTCAGAATTTTACTTTCCAATGGAAGTTTAGAGAATTCAAATCACTTCGCGAAACTTTGACTTGATTAGGTGCTAGTTTCTTCTTTATTGTTGTACAACAAAATTTAAGCTCTCAGTGTTTTTAATCATGACTACTTTTGCCGCTGATGTTTACAAAACTCGTGCCAACCACTAAACCAGATAGTTGCAATCAGCTAGAGCAATTCTTAGAATAAAATGAGTAAATAAGATTCACTTAGGGAAGCCTGGATCAATTACCCCATTAAATAATTGTCGCCACGGGGTTTTTTTTCTTTTCATATTTCCATGGAAAGGCCAGGAGTAAAGGGGTTGAGTAATGAGCATTAATCAATAGTAAAAACATATAACGGAGTTTGAAAATGGTGTACTGCGTGGAAACTGAGTTTTCCTTTTTATGCTAACTACCTTCGAAATGCTAATAAAAACAACTTTTACTTCATGTTAAGACCATAGTTTTTTCTATTACTCATTCTGCATTTATAAACCTTAATTGATATATTTCAGGAGCTTTCCAAAACCACTTTGAGTTTTTTTGGTAATTGAGTACAGCCACCTGATCAAATCAATTCTCGTTAGATTTCTGGTTATTATTACAGGTGTTTTTGCCTTTTATGATTGTTTTCTTAGATTCATTCGATAAAAAAAGGCAAATTAAAGCTGATCTTTATTTCAAGGTTTTGAACCACGCGTTCTGAACTTCTGAACACTCAATCTTTTTTCCCAAAAACTCGCACACCCATACTTTCTCCGATCCCCGAGAGAATGATAAGTATTAACAAATAAAAAAGACCATAAAATCCTTTTATGTTGTACTCGAATGCATTGCGTTTATTTTTGTTTGACAAACAAAACTCGATAAAATGACAAGGAGTAAAGATCTGCTCCCAATGTTACTTTTCCCATCGATGATGGCTTTAAAATTTGTGAGTAACTTCTCTTCAAAGTTTTGCAATATGTTAAGCAATAATCCAACAGGGTCCTCCTACTTTGACTGTTCTTCCTTATGTTATCATATTTTAATTTCCTTTCTTGCAGATCTTTCCTTGGGACATATTTGCTCTCATATGGGCTTTTTTGGTAACACCTAAGATATCTGCAGAGGAAGATCGGGGCATGTTCTTTCGCATAGGAGAAAACGCTTGTCTCGTCGATGAAAATGCTCTTCAAAGTGAAAACGCTGACTCTTTATTGGCCTGTGCTCAAATGTGTAGGAGAGAGGCTTCTTGTAAAGGAGCAAATTTCCTGGCGAGCAAAGGCACCTGTTCGCTTTTTGGCGAAGGACAACAAGCAAAAAAGTTGGAGAGATTTGTAAAACGGGATGGTTCTTTCTATGTGAAAAAGGTATTTCGTAAATTTTGTATACTTTGCCGTTGCCATTTATTTTTTTATTCAGTGCGATCTCAACTGAATGAAACTTTCTTTGAGAGCCAGATATTTTAGGCAATGCTGTGCGGTTGTTGTTGTTGTTTTTTATTTTATTGTTTTCTTTCACATGTTTATGTTTCAATTTGGTTTTCACAATCCTTTTCTTAAAGTTTGACAGGAAATTCTATGTTCTAGTGTCGGAAATGCCATATAGCCGGAAGACCTGATCAATAAAAGATAGATGTCGGCATGTTCTATCGTATCCATTTTGTAAATGTTTGTTATTCATTCTCATTAATTTACTTTGAAGTATTGGAAAAGAAAATTGCACCTGTCGCTTTCATCTGTATGTACCCTCTCAGGTAGCCTGAATCAAAGACTACTTTAAATGAACCGTGATAAAATTCCACAGCAAGCTAACAGTTTAAAAAATTATTAGGGAAAAAACCTAGAGCAAAAAAAGATGACCAAAATTGAACTTCGTTGCGGTTTACAGGTTGTCTCTCCTGGAATATCTGGTCCACTAGGTATGTGATCATTTTCTATATTCACCATGTCTTCCTTGTACCCAAAAGGGCTCCGTGATTAAGACCTATTCTATGAATAGAAGCAAAGCTGTTCGAAAGAACTAATTGTACCACACCTTTTAATGCACCGCAACGAAAAAGGGGTTGACGCATAAGGTCACTGTAGCAACGTTCCACCCTGTAATTGAGCTCTGTACTTTTGTAACGCAGGGCAAATAAGTCGACTCCAGGACAAAGCACCAGAGTGCCCATGCCCATGGCCGGTGAGACCCGAAGTGGATGTTCCTATCTCCATCACTCCTCCATTAAATGAAACAGACTACAAAGCCATGAACTTCTCACTCTGGAAACAACTCGGCAGACAGGTTCTCATGAAGAGCAACGTAAACAACTGGCTGGTGTGTCATCCGGGAAATGGCAGCTTGGTTGATTGGCAGGAAGGTGGCGTCAACTGTAAGATAATTAAACTCGTGATTGACTCAAGCATATCATTTTCTTCTGCGCCTTCTAAGTTTTCGCCGAACCGAGCCTATGGACCGCTGTTCTACCTGAGTACACTCTGGGGGAGCACCTCCTTTTACTTTAATGGTTTTACAGGAAATCATTGGCCTACCTATAATCCTAGTGGAAGCAATAGGCCTAATCAAAAGAAGAATGTTGTTCATCCACATGGAAACATTGTTCGATAATGCAATTATCACGACTTCTATAAATAAACAGCATTTGGGAAGAATATCCAAAAGGCTTCAACGGAAAAATGAATAACGAAATAAATTAGTGGAAGACGAATTAAAACCGACCTTGAAAATATTAACGATGCATTAGTATATGAAATAAATGGCATAAATAAAAAGTTAAATATCACTTTGAAGTTCAAGCCGGCTTATGACTCGCAATTCAAATTTGGTGTTTTGTAAACATTTTTTCTTTAAAACGTTCAATACATATTACTTTTAAAAATATTCAGACTGAAATATCTACTTCGGCATCCACGTTATTATTTTGTTTCATCTCAAATGCGTTTGCGAGGCCGGTCGGTAACAATAATTTTGCTCTAGGACACACATTTTTAAACATTTACATTTTCATTTGTACTCAAAACATTTAAGTTTCCTTGCTAGCTGTTTCAAACAACTTTACTGCTGTTAGATGTTCATTTTTTAATTCGTCTTCCACTAATTTTTTCGTCATTCATTTTTCCGTTGAAGCCTTTTGGATGTTCTTCCCAAATGCTGTTTATTTATAGAAGTCATGATAATTGCATTATCAACCTGCTGGGCTTTTGTTTTTCAGTTTAAAGTCAAAAAAGAGTTGTGGAGTAATTCGAAACGTATTGTAAAGAAAACAAATTTCAAAGCTGTATTTCTCTACTTAAATAGGAAAATAGACTTTCAGACGAAGATCACGTGCACGGAATCAGAAAAATTTGAACTAATATATACCGATGGTGCAGATTTATTCACAAAGGTTTCTGTGTGTCGCACGGTGTTTTGCCATTAAAAGAAAAGAGCGAGTTAAAATTCCCTTTCTGGATTGTTTTTTTACAATTTTCTCGACAAGAAGGCAATTTATATGTTTCACACGTTTACTAAAGAAAAAAATTTGTCGTGAGATTCTCTCGACATATGTTATTTCAAGTCGAGTACCGATTTGCATTGGTCTTTGTTCTTAGCGGCAAATATTGACAAACAGAAGTATGTTGCAACATCAAGTTTTGTATCCAAAGGTACATAAAATGTTCCCTTGGAGGTGCACGCCACCGATAAATATGAGCACATTTATTAATCATTATAGTATGCATTGCTTAACTCTAATACAGGTCGAACTCCCAGAAAGAACCAACTCACCCCAAGGTGAAAGCCACAAATTCTTATTGATAAGTCTTGATGCACCGAGATAAACTTGAATATTTTACATTTTCCTAGTTCACCATCTCTACCCGGTTTTAGTGTCACCCTTTTCCACCTCCTCGTTGACCCTTCCTTTCTTATCGTTGCCATTTTTAGGTTTTCTTTCGCACTAAAAAGTTGTCAGCAGTCCTCTAAGTTTCGTTCGCCGTCAAAACACGACACGAAAAGTCGGAACGTATACAGCTACTTAGAATAGTTTCGAACGACTCTTGGGCCGCTTATTGTATCTTTGATCAGACAAAGTTCATAGAGAGGAAATGTTTTGAGTCTAATAATTGTCTGATACAGCTTAATGGAATTGTGAAAAAAGTCTGTAAAAGCGTATGCCAGTAAACATAAGGCTGGTCTTCGGGGCCTTGCCGTCGGAAACTGTAGACGATCATTTCGTCGTTGTTATGTTATACTAAGAGACCAGAAACACGTGGAAAAGGAAACGGAAACTCGTGATCATGATCTTTCTTTTGTTAGGGTAAAAGGTCGTCATATATCTTCAGCTCGTTAATTAAAAAGGTGCAGATTTATTAAGAAACGTGTGTTAGTGCGTTTTTGACAACACTTTCCCATATAAATGCTATTCACCGCATAACTGTAAACAAAAACAAAAAATTGCGCTATACATCGGATAGAGATTTATCTAGTGGATACCTATGTCTGCCCTTCGAAGAACCGGAGCCATGTCTATATCCTTTTATATATATCCTTTTATATATATATATATATATATAAAAGGATATATATAAAAGGATATAGACCTGGCTCCGGTTCTTCGAACCGGGGGTCTTGAATAAAGCGTTGAAAACGGAAGCACATTCTCCATTGTGCAAATTATATATATATATATATATATATATATATATATATATATATACAGTCATAAGGAAAATTCAAGTAAAACAAATTCATATTGCTTGATTAGTTATTCTTACTTAAAGACACAGAGAATGCCCAACCCCTGATGATATTTTAATAAATCAGCTGCAGTACTAAGATAGTACATTCTCTTGAAAATACTGTCAAATAAAATAATTATCACAATTTGATTAAATTGATATATGTGAATAAAACGTTGTCTTGTATTGTCAATAACGTGAACCTTTTCGTCATAGGGATTGATCGCGATCTTTAAGTCAAGTCACTACAGATTCTCGCTTCCTCATATTAAAAATCATTCATTGACAAACCTAAGATTTTTTCTCGTATCACAAAATTACCACTTGACTCTCCTCCGCAAGTATTCTGACAGAACGTTATTATTTCATCAATATACTTGCTGCTGTTCCCTGAGGGAAAATCCTTGTTTTTCGGAGTGTATATCTAATTTTTATAAATTTTTGCGATGTTATTGTTTCTACTTTATTAAGTAAAAACGAACGAAAAAAAGCAAAAACAATAAAAAAGACATTAAAAAAAAAAAAGCGAACGAAAAGCAAAATAGAAATCATTAAAAATCACAGGGAGGGATCCTTTCACTATTGTAGCAAATTCTCGGCAGTAATTGGTATCTTTAGCCTTCCCTTTTAGCACGTTTTATAACGGTAGCCAACAATCTGCACCATTATCAAACTTGTAATTGATCCAGTTCTCTTGCTGAATTATGCAAGCCTCACTTTTTCACTACCATTCAGGAAAGTAATTCTTCTTTGCCAGGTGTTTCATACAAAAGGCTGTGTTTTCATGTTCAGTTTTAACTTTGTCTCTTACCAATTTCCTTTTTTTCTTTTTTTTTTAACTTTGCATTTCAAATTTTTGATTTCTTCACTGTTACATAAAAGAACTTTTTTCAGCCTTCCGGTATTTCCATATTCTGTTTACTTAAAAGTCACGATAATTGCATTATAAACCTGCAGGACTTGTGCATTTCATTTAAAATGTCAAAATAGAGTTGTGGAGTAATTGGAAACGTGTTATTAAGAAAACAAAATGTCAAAGCTGTATTGCTGTATCCAAATAGAAAAATAGAACGGTCAAGCGAAGATCACGGAATCATTAAATTTACATTTAATATTGATGATACAGATCTGTTCACAAAGGTTTCTGTGTGTCGGGCGGTGTTTTTCCATCAACAGAAAAGGGTGGGTTAAAATTTCTCTTCCTTTCTGATCTTTCTGTCTTGTTTGACTATTTTGTCTATAGGCAGGTAATTTATACGTTTCATACCTTTACTGACTATACCTGATTTTGTCTCAAGATTCTCTTGACAGATGTTACTTCAAGTCGAGTACCGATTTGCAATCGTCTTGTTCTTAGCGACAAAGACAACTGAAGGAGCCGAAAATGGTGTTTTCTTTCAAATCAAAGAAAATATATTTTTCAGCTTTGGAGAAGAAAGCCTTTTGTGGTCTGGCACGGGTTCTTTGCTTTCCTGTTCTTTTTTGTGTGTGAGGCAAGCCTCTTGCAGAAGTGCAAGCTTTCTGGAAAAAGCCGGACTTTGTTATCTTCTTCGCGACGAAGTGCAAACAAATTCAGCAACTGGGCGGCTTTTAGAGCGGGATGGCTCTTTCTATTTAAAAAAGGTATTTCACGTTGATTTTTTCACATGTTATAGTTTTCGGATGACAACTTGCGATCATTTTAGCATTATCACGACCCAGAAAACCGTTGCTCGATCTTTCCCATTAAAGGGAAGACTTCTCACAGCAAAACTGATTACTGTTTCCATCGTTTCAAGAGACAAAAACTCTACCAAATTTAATTTCAGTCAAAAAAAAAATTACGAAAAAGACTAGAGCGTTTAATTCATAGCGCGCCGAAGTAATTAAAAATGGAAAGTATTAAAGCGCATGAATATTCATAAAGAGCAGCATAATCAATGGAGATACGCGTTAAAGAAAGTATTTTGGTTTTATCAGTTGAGTTGATAATGTTAATTGGCCGCCTTCAAGAGATTTTAGAGCTGACGTCTCGAGCCATGGCCCTCCTTCAGCTTTAGAAACTCAATGTTGGCCAATTTACATTATCAGTTGATAAATCAAATTATCTTGTTATAAACCCCACCGACTTAACACCACCGCTTCTTTCGAAAATTATCCCCTTTAGTTAGAAATGGAGACGACAAGACCAATTACCAGATATTCATTTCAAAATTAAGCTTATCATCCAAGCACATAAATTGTTCAGTTATAAGCTGAAGTCACCAACAACTGAGAGCACACAATTACTAACCAATGAGCCTTCAAGAACTTCGTAAACATGCGCACATGCATGCATGCATGAGGTATGGGTATTAACTGATATATATTGTTTGACTCCAATGCAGGTTGACCTCCCAGGAATAACCACTTCAACCCAAGGTGAGAGCGGAAGATTGGTGTTGATATTGGTAACTAGGATACAGATTTAAACTGTTATATTTAACTCTCTGCAGCCTATCGTTAGTATGCATACTCTACATGCATACATTTCCTAAGGTACTGACAAAGAGAATTTCTTTATCTATCAAGAGGCTTCGTTAGTTGGCGATCATTTCCTTTATTTTCGTAATTCTGATTCAGGGGTGATTTTTTAATGAAAAATTAAATGCCAGTCATTCTCACGGGTAAAATGATTAATGAACAGTTGATAGCAGTTTCTTAACTTTCATACCGCAGAAATACACGACGCAAAAAATCAGAAGTGGGTAACTGCATGGTATTGAAAGACTGTGATCGTGATATCAAAATTGTGATTTCGTGATAAAGTTGGCAAACATCAAAAATTTTAAAACTGAATAATACTTGCTTGAATTATCGTTGAATGGTCAGATCGATGAGCAGGTGAGAGAATAAGAACTAGACGATGAATTGGGAACTGGGAACTGGTCTTCAACACAGAAATCTTTACCATATCAAACTCATGGGGTACAAATAGTCTTAAAATGAAAGTAGTGACCACGCCCACTTCAACACTCCACTCAAATCGAGTGTAATTTTCGAATGTTTTACCATTGTGCGGATTCTCTACGGAAAAAGCACTCAATGTACCTCTGAAATATTAAACTATAATATTGTGGCTTTCTATTTCGCTAATTTTCTAACTTGAAGGTAAAGTTTTTCCCTCGTCATTTTTACCTTTTCTCCGAGCGGTTGCGTGAAATCAACAAGGCGTTTTTGATCAAAACACGACCGAGCGAAGGGTCTCGGGATACATCTCTTTTACGCAAGCGCAAATTAAAAATTACCGCCAGAATCAAAAAGAGGAACAAATTTCCTTTGTTTTGATATGTAAAGTGTCGAACAAAAAGCAGATTTACCCTCGTCAAATGGCGTTTCAAAACAGCTGTATCTTCCTCCTTTTGATTTTTTCCTGTTTTGTAAGCGTGAAAGCAGTAGGAGAGGGATCGGGAAACTCAGAAAGCGCTTCGGGAATTAGTCTGCCATCGTTTACTTACAAGATAAACAAGTAAGATTTGCGAAGTTCGTTGAAGTACGAAGTCTAAATATATGCCTTTTTTAAGCTTGTCTGCTGGATTTTTCGTAAACATCCCTGATTGGTTTTTCGTTTCAGCTTACTAATCTATACTATTTCAAAGCAATGTAAAGACGAAGACGGAGAACCATGAGTCAGTCCTTTCAGCAATCGTAAACAAAGTGTTTGAGCAATCAGGTATTCGAGGTGTAATAATCAATAGCCGCACACTAGAAGTCTTCAGAAAGAAAGTATTCTGTCTTCAGAAGGCTGTCAAGAAAGCTAGTGATCGTGGCGGAAGGCAATTAAATGCGCTTCTTAGCAAGTTGGAAACGGGCTTTCGGTATCGATTTAATATCATATCGATCTCAGTATCATACAGTTTTGTATCTTTCCTCCGTGGATTCGCCTTTCTAACGAGGGTTTATGCTGAGTATTCATTGCAAAACCGCTTTGTTTTTTTCTTTCTTTGGCTTGTCCGCCATTTTGAAAATTCGTAACGGAGAGCATGCGCATTACGTGGGGTTAGTGGTTGCGTACACCTGGAACCGAGAAAAACAAATGTTCGCCGCACTGGGGAAAGAGTTTGATATGAAACCCAGTTTTAATCAATAAAAACCCTGATTTTTTTTTTAACTTTATGATCCAATAGGTCAAACCATTCCTTTGCACTCAGGCTCAACCCAGCATTCAGTAGTAGGTCACTCGTGCCAGACCCTCCTCAGGAAGAATCCTACTTCAAACTCTGGTGTCTATTGGATTGATCCTTTTGGTGGATTTCGAGCCAACGCTTTCAAGGCTTACTGTGATATGGAGACTGATGGAGGAGGCTGGACACTAGTATGGAGCTATTCCTTTACTAATTACACTCATTTTAACAGTAAATCAAATGCAATCACTCCGAGGCCAAATTGGCCGGTGAGATCTGAAGTAGATGTTCCTATCTCCACGACTCCTCCATTAAATGAGACAGACTACAACGCCATGAACTTCTCACTCTGGAAACAACTCGGCAGACAGGTCCTCATTAAGAGCAACATAAACAACTGGCTGGTGTGTCATCCGGGAAGTGGCAGCTTGGTTGATTGGCAGGAAGGTGATGTCAACTGTACTATCATCAAACAGGTGACTGATCCAAGTCACAAGGTGGTCCCTTCCAAATTTTCAACATTCCAAAATGGGTATGGACCGCTGTTCTATTTGAGTGTGCCCCCGCCTAACTTTTATTACTATTTTGACGGTTATACAGGAAAGCATTGGCCGACCCATGATCCTCTGGGAACAAATAGTCCCAACCAAAAGAAAAATGTTCCTGATCCACATGGCAACATTTTTATTCGAGCCGAGTAGCAAAGACATAACAACAAACTCTTGCACACAAATACTTCAAAAGGTGATTAAAACTTGATTACATTAACCGAAAATCATTACATTACCTGGCAAACAATTGACGCAAATTAATCAGCGTATCAGCTAGATGGTGCCATTCTGATAGAGCTCTTAACTCCTCCAACTTGTTTTCAGTGAAAAAGCATTGCTACTGGAAAGAAGAATTTCGGATCAGATTTTGGGAGCTGAAGGTTCACGCTTGATTCGCTCTTATGAGATGAGCACGAGCGAGATCTCCTACTTTGCGGAACACTCTATAGAGAGCATCCGCCAATTGGTAATGCAATAAAAAAATGTGTAACGCAAAAACAACATGTATTTTCCTGAAAGACTGTACAGTTAACACTCTAAACGTTAAAATTGATGTTAATCTGCACAGAATATCTATTACACAATCACTCCATTAAACATGTTTAGAACTACAGTTTGCGATGTAAACCTTAGACTACTCAACAACTGTAGGCTTGATGGGGGAGGGGTAGGGAGCACCTCTACATTTGACCTAAGAGAGTTTGACTCGACAGCTTTAGGCTTGATGGGGGAGGGGTAGGGAGCACCTCTACATTTGACCTAAGAGAGTTTGACTCAACAGCTTTAGGCTTGATGGGGGAGGGGTAGGGGTAGGGAGCACCTCTACATTTGACGCAATAGAGTTTTCCTAGCCCAACAGGATTTGGTAATCATTTTGGGCCTCACAAAAGGTATGAACCAAAGGGTATGTAGGTTCCTCATCCAGCGTCTTAAGCAGCTAGAACGAGTTGCTGTATCACGAGTCTAAACTGACTTGTTTTCTGCCTACTGACAAAATCGCGAGAACATAGAACGAAAAGGTAAGTAAACATTACTCATCTTCTCACCGGCACACAAAGCGGATTTAAGGAATCAAAGGTTAAAAAGATGCGTGAGAGACATTTTAGTTCGAGCTTGAAAAAGTCATTACATATATATTACTAAATTTAATAAATGCAACATACAAATTTAAAGGAAACATCAGATTGAAAGGACTGCTTACTGAATAGCCGATGATATTTGAATATATTTTAATATAGTAAACGAAATTTCGAGTTTTAAAAGCATTATTTCTGCGAATATACTGGGTAAATTTGACTTAAATCTTCAAAATGTCTATCTCTGGGACGAGGCTGTTCCATCTGTCTTAAATGTTTACGAGGTCTGATGGCGACTCTGTTTAAGCCGGACAGAAATTAAGTTTTTCATTCTTACAGTTTGCACTCACAAAACCAGTTATTCCATGCCAGATATCTAATAGAATAGAACTTTTAATCTAGATTAAATAGTTTTCCTCTTTTGTAGATGAAATAGCACATTGTAGCCTTTTCAGTGATTCCTCTTCCTGTTTGTCTAGACGTTATGACGATTGCATTAAAAACCTGCAGGACTTGCGATTTTCATTTAAATGTCATAATAGAGTTGTGGAGTCATTGAAAATGTATTGTTAGAAAACAAAATGTCAAAGCTATATTGCACTACTCAAACAGAAAAGTACACTTTTAGACGAAGATTACAGAATCAGCACATTTACAATTAATACTAACGATGCAGATCTATTCAGAAAGGTTTCTGACAGCCGTGCGGTGTTTTTCATAAACGAAAAGCGTAAGTAAATATTCCTTACCTTCCTGAATTTTTTACCCTTTTCTCAACAAGTAGGCAATTTGTATGTTTCATACGTTTACTAAATAAAAATATTTTTGTAAGATTCTCTTGACAGATGTTATTTCAAGTCGTGTATGGAATTGCTTTCCTCTTGACGACAATTGAAGGATCCGAACATGGCGTTTACTTCCAAATCAAAGAAAACAGCTTATTTGGTTTCAGTGAGGAAAGTCTTGTTTGGTCTGGAAAAGCTGACTCTTTGCTTTCCTGCTCTGTTTTGAGTGGGCGGGAGACTTCTTGCAGACGAGCAAACTTTTTAGAAAACCAAAGACTTTTTCACCTTCTTCGCGGCGAAATGCAAACAAGTTCAGCAGCTGGGCATCTTTACCAGCGAGATGGTTCTATATATTTAACAAAGGTATTTGCCACTGATGACAAGTTGCGCGGTGCTTTGCCATTAAAAGAAAAGGGCGAATTAAAATTCCCTTTCTGGATTGTTTTACAATTTTCTCGACAAGAAGGCAATTTATATGTTTCACACGTTTACTAAAGAAAAGAATTTGTCGTGAAATTCTCTTGACAGATGTTATTTCAAGTCGAGTACCGCTTTGCATTGGTCTTTGTTCTTAGCGGCAAAAATTGATAAACAGAAGTTTGTTTTAACATCAAGTTTTGTATCCAGAGGCACATAAAATGTTCCCTTGGAGGTGCACGCCACCGATAAATATGAGCACATTTATTAATCATTCTGGTATGCATTGTTTAACTCTAATACAGGTCGAACTCCCAGAAAGAACCGACTCACCCCAAGGTGAAAGCCACAAATTCTTATCAATAGAGGCAACTAGAGCACAAAGGTAAATTATCATGGCTAACTGATAAGTCTTAATGCACCGAGATAAACTTGAATCTTTTACATTTTCCTAGTTCACCATCTCTACCCGGTTTTAGTGTCACCCTTTTCCACCTCCTCCATGACCCTTCCTTTCTTATCGTTGCCATTTTTAGGCTTTCTTTCGCACTAAAAAGTTGTGAGCAATCTTCTAAGTTTGTTCGCCGTCAAAACACGACACGAAAAGTCGGAACGTATACAGCTACTTAGAATAGTTTCGAACGACTCTAGGACCCCTTATTGGTATAGTATCATTGATCACACAAAGTTCTTAGAGAGGAAATGTTTTGAGTCTAATAATTGTCTGATACAGCTTAATGAAATTGTGAAAAAAGTCTGTAAAAGTGTATGCCAGTAGACATAAGGCTGGTCTTCGGGGCCTTGTTGTTGTTCAAAAGGTAGATGATACTGTCGGAAACTGTAGACGATCATTTCGTCGTTGTTACGTTTTACTAAGAGACCAGAAACACATGAAAAAGAAAACGGAAACTCGTTACTATGATCTTTCTTTTGTTAGAGAAAAAAGTCGTCATATATCTTCAGCTCGTTAATTAAAAAGGTACCGATTTATTATTGGTGCTTTTTTGACAGCACTTTCCCATATATACACTATTCAACGCATAAATGTCAACAAAAACAAAAAAATGCGCTATCCACCGGATAGAGATTTATCTGGTGGATATCTGTGTCTGCCCTTCGAAGAACCGGAGCCAAGTTTATATCCTTATATATATATCCTTTTATATATGCATCTAGAGGAAGATATTATTCCGAAAGGATTAACCATTGATTTGCGATCGACGACAGGCCGACAAGATGAAACCTTCCAAAACAAATGGAAAGAAATACTAAGCAATTGCTCACGGCAGCTCGCGGAATGTCTCGTGGAACACTACGAGAGGCAGCTGGCACAAAATATTGCCGCGATAGCCGACACTTTCGAGTCACTCGAGAAGATTGAGGACTGGACGGACAGGGACAAGCAACAAGTAGAACAAGAAATAGAATCAATTATTGACACGAAAGAAAAACAGCTAAAGGAGAAAAAAGAAAAGAAGCTGGAAACTGCCCGTAAGAACAAACAACTGGTGCAAGAGGCAGAACATCAACCACTTGATCGGGGCACTGAAACATATGCAGAAGTAGTCAAGAAACACATTCGTCAGAAACTGACCCCAAATAAGTCAGACCCCACAAGAAGAAAAGTACCACCTGAAGAACGTGGCCGAAGAAGGTACTATGAAAGATCATCAAGGGACAGAGAGTGGGGCTACAGACGCTACCAACAACAATCACTAGATTACAACCAGCATGAAGGAGGTAAGCGCCAATCACAACGGCGGTATTTTTTAAGCGGTCGCCCACCCGCCAGGAACAGATACAAAGATTGAGATTGAAACCAAACCGAAAAGATATCAACGGAAATTTGACATTGGAACGGAAATGGACAATGAGTAAAGTCAAACCCAAAGAAATGACACGTGAGAAATCCACACAGATAGAGAATATTTTAAATAGACGAACAGTAAACTTATCTGGCATTCAACTTACGCAGTCGGAAACAAACCTTCTACGTAAGGGACTTAACTTTTGCCCAACACCACCGCCACCAGGAAAATATGAAATCAGTAAGGACATTGATGCCTTTGCCCGTAGACTAACCCTTAAGGAATATCACACTCCTGAGAATATAGAAGACGTAATAGACGGCCCTGGATACCAACCATCGATTCTTCAAAAATTGAACCAGAGGGAGCGCAAGGTGTATACTGGACCTTCAAGGGAACCATACCTTAATACATATATTGACAAATTAAGGCAAGAAATCAGTGATGAGACTTTGCACAATCTACGATCTCCACGTAATAATCTAACCAAACGTGAGAGAGCAGCTTTGTTTAGACTAAGCAACAACACGGACATAATCATCAAGCCCGCAGATAAAGGCGGAGCTACGGTCATCATGAATGCAAAGGACTATGTAAAGGAGGCTAAACGCCAACTAGACAATGAAGAATATTACAAGAGAGTAGGAAGAGATCTCACTCTTGAACACGAACAGCTCATAAACCAGTGCTTAGATACACTTATGGACGACGGAGAATTAGAAGAAGAAGTAGCTAAACTCTTAAGACCAGCACAATCAAGGACTCCTATATTCTATATGCTCCCCAAAATACACAAAGTTAACAATCCAGGTAGACCAGTAGTATCCTCCGTGAACAGCCACACGGAGAAGCTATCAGCTTATGTGGACGAATTTTTGAGACCTATAGCAGAAAAGCTACCGTCATACATACAAGATACCACACACTTCATCAAGCGAATACGGAGTTTGGGCAAGTTACCCGAAAAGTGTTACTTAGCAACTCTGGACGTATCAAGCCTATATACGAATATAGACACAGACGAAGGACTCACTATTGTGGAGGAAGAGCTAGGCAAAACGAACCAGAACAAGCCATCACCGATGACATTATCGTGTCTCCTCGAGAAGGTTCTTAAGCTTAACAACTTTACCTTTGGCAATGAACACTACATTCAAATCAAAGGAACAGCCATGGGAACCAGAGTCGCTCCCAACTTTGCAAACGTATACATGGGTAGACTTGAAGAAAGATTCGTGTACCAAACAGAGTGGATGGACCATATCATACTCTGGGTACGCTTTATAGATGATATATTCCTTATCTGGAAAAGTGATAAAGACTCTTTGATTAATTTCATAAATTACCTTAACAGTGTAGCACCCTCAATCAAGTTTACACACGAAATCTCCGCACATTCAGTGAATTTCCTTGATACGACCGTTCTAAAGGACGATCAAGGCAACATCAGTACAGATGTTTATCAGAAACCAACTGATACTCATCCATACCTCCATTGGACATCAGCACATCCACCTCATCTGAAACGGAGCATCCCATACAGTCAAGCCTTGAGGTTGAGGCGAATATGCTCTTCAACAGACACATTGAAGAAACGAATCCTGGAATATTCGGATTTCTTTGTAGCGTGTGGTTATGCACAACGCAAAGTTCTCCACGAAATGCAGAAAGTGCTAACATTGACTCAAGAGGAATGTTTACAGACCAAAGAACGTGAACCAACAGATCGAATTCCTCTGGTTACTACATTCAACCCCCATACCACATTTATTGCAGAAATTGCTAAACGAAATTGGAACTTTCTCAAATCAAAAGAAAGATTATCATTCATCTTCAACAAGCCACCTTTAGTAGCCTACCGACGACCGAAAAGTCTACGAGACAGACTTGTTCGTTCAAGATTTGTAAACGAAACACCTCAGAATTTGATACCAAAGGGATGTAGAGCATGTGAAAGAACGAAGTGTAGTTGGTGTAAAAAGATCAACCAGACCACAACTTTCACCAGTCCCAATAACAACAAGACCTATACCATATTTCATACAGTGGACTGCCAATCGTCATGGATCATTTACATAATCGAGTGCAACATTTGCAAACTTCAATACATTGGCAAAAGCGAAACTGCATTTAACCTACGGTTAAACAATCACAGAAACCATATTAAAAAGGGAGTGAGTAGCTGCGAACTCACGGAACACTTTTTACATAACAAACGAACTCACGACTTTAACAATAATGTTACCATAACCATTGTGGAGCAAATCCGAAAAGATCATTTAGAGACTGACAAAAAGAAAGAAGTCCTTAGAGAAAGAGAGATTTTTTGGCAAAGAACATTAAACTCCTTTCAGCCATATGGACTAAACAAAAGAACTGGATAGAGCTTTTACGCGAAAACCTTTATAAAGTTTTAGGTACATAAATTGTTTATAACATACGTTATAAAGGTTTTAAAACTGTTAACCAATTAGAAACACTAATTGTTTACGAGAGATTTTACTCAGCATTTAATTAAGCAACATGCACTGTACTACGTCACACAATTAACCAATTACGACTCTGTAACAATTGCATGTTAAGGCCCCTGAGGAAGGCAAATGCCGAAACGCGTCGGGTCTTGAATAAAGCGTTGAAAACGGAAGCACATTCTCCATTGTGCAAATTATATATATATCTATATATATATATATATATATATATATGTATATATATATATATATATGTATATATATATATATGTGCTTAGTCACTTGGTGATCTTCTCCGAGTTTTCACTGCACCAACAAAATCGGACCACTGTCCTATTTGACTGAGCGCTCGCATAGCTTTTATTACTATTTTGACGGTTACACAGGGAAGCATTGGTCTACCCATGATCCTCTGGGAAGAACATAGCCAAACCAAAAGAAAGTGCTTTTGATCCACATGGTAACATTTTTATTCGAGTCGAGTGGCAAAGACATAGTAATAAAACGACATATATATCTTTCAGAGGTGATTGAATTCTTAAAATCATTGCATCCGAGAACTGGCAGCTTGGTTGATTAGAGGGAAGATGACATCAGCTGTCAGGTCATCAAGCACGTGACTGACACGTGCAAAGATACACCAGCATCTTTATTTTTTGAACGGAGAGTAAGCTGTGGACCGATTTTCTAAGCCGTCAACCCGTACTATTAATTTAACGGTTCCACAGGGCGTAACTGGCTTGTCCATGATCAGAGAGCATTTCATTTGTTAAATTAGTTTATGAAAGTTAGTTGCTCTG
Organism: Pocillopora damicornis; assembly: GCF_964200805.1. Taxonomy (NCBI): domain Eukaryota; kingdom Metazoa; phylum Cnidaria; class Anthozoa; order Scleractinia; family Pocilloporidae; genus Pocillopora; species Pocillopora damicornis. Next base: position 22,703,767 of record NC_142674.1, read on the forward strand.
TGATGAGCAACTGTTAACGTTATCCGTATATTTCTTATAGCACATTTACTCAGGGAAGGGTATGCAAAACAGTCATATGGAAAATTCAAGTGAAACAAATTCATATTACTTGATTAGTTTTTCTTGCGCTAAAACAGCTGGTAAACACACAGAGAATGTCCAACCCCTGATGATATTTCAATAAATCAGCTGCAGTACCAAGATAGTACATTCTCTTGAAAATACTGTCAAATAAAATAATTATTACAATTTTATTAAATCGATTTATATGAATAAAACTTTGTCTTGTATTGTCAATAATGTGAACCTTTTCGTTATAGGGGTTGATCGCGATCTTTAAGTCAGGTCGCCACAGATTCTCGCTTCCTCATATCCAAATCATTCATTGACGAACCTAAGATTTTTTCTCATATCACAAAATTACTTGACTCTCCTCCGCAAATATTCTGACAGAACGTTACTATTTAATCAATATACTTGCTGCTCTTCCCTGAGAGAAAAGCCTTGTTTTTCGGACTGTATATCTAATTTTTATAAATTTTTGCGATGTTTTTGTTTCTACTTTATTAAGTAAAAACGAACGAATAAAAGCAAAAACAAACAAAAGACATCAAGAAAAAAGGCAGAACAAAAATCAAAATAGAAATGGTTAAAAATCACAGGGAGGGGTTCTTTCACTTTTCTAGCAAATTCTCGGCAGTATTTGGTATATTTAGCCTGCCCTTTTAGCACGTTTTATAACGGTAGCCAACAATATGCGTCATTATCAAACTTGTAATTGATCCAATTCTCTCGCCGAATTATGCAAGCCTCACTTTTTCATTTCCATTCAGGAAAGTAACTCCTCTTTGCCAGGTTTTTCATACAAAAGGCTGTGTTTTCATGTTCAGTTTTAATTTTGTCTCTTACCAATTTCCTTTTTTCTTTTTTTTTAACTTTGCATTTCCAATTTTTGATTTCTTCATTGTTACATAAAATAATTTTTTTCAGCCTTCCGGTATTTCCATATTCTATTTACCTAAAAGTCATGATAATTGCATTATAAACCTGCAGGACTTGTGCATTTCATTTAAAATGTCAAAATAGAGTTGTGGAGTAATTGGAAACGTGTTGTTAAGAAAACAAAATGTCAGAGCTATATTACTATATCCAAATAAAAAAATTGACTATCACGCGAAGATCACGGAATCATTAAATTTATAATTTACATTAACGATACAGATCTGTTCACGAAGGTTTCTGTGTGTCGGGCGGTGTTTTTCCATCAACAGAAAAGGGTGGGTTAAAGTTTCTGTAGCTTTCTGATTTTTCTGTCTTGTTTGACTATTTTGTCTATAGGCAAGTAATTTATGTTTCATACGTTTACTAACTATACCTGATTTTGTCTCAAGATTCTCTTGACAGATGTTACTTCAAGTCGAGTACCGATTTGCATTCGTCTTGTTCTTAGCGGCAAAGACAGCAGAAGGAGCCGGAAATAGTGTTTTCTTTCAAATCAAAGAAAATAAATTTTTCAGCTTTGGAGAAGAAAGCCTTTTGTGGTCTGGGACGGGTTCTTTGCTTTCCTGTTCTGTTTTGTGTATGAGGCAAGCCTCTTGCAGAAGTGCAAACTTTCTGGAAGAAGCTGGACTTTGTTATCTTCTTCGCGACGAAATGCAAACAAGTTCAGCAACTGGGCGGCTTTTAGAGCGAGATGGCTCTTTCTATTTAAAAAAGGTATTTCACGTTGATTTTTTTTTACATGTTATAGTTTTCGGATGACAACTTGCGATCATTTTAGCATTATCACGACCCAGCAAACCGTTGCTCGGTCTTTCTCATCAGAGGGAAGACTTTTCACAGCAAAACTGATTACTGTTAATATCATTTCAAGAGACAAAAACTCTGACAAATTTAATTTCAGTTAAAAAAAATTACGAAAAAGACCAGAGCGTTTAATTCATAGCGCGCCGAAGTAATAAAAAAGGGAAAGTATGAAAACGCATGAATATTCATAAAGAGCAACATAATCAATGGAGATACGCTTTAAAAAAGGTATTTTGGTTTTATTAACTGAGTTAATGATGTTTATTGGCCGCCTTCAAGAGATTTTAGAGCTGACGTCTCGAGCCATGGCCATCCCTCAGCTTTAAAAACTCAATGTTGGCCAATTTACATTATAGGTCGATAAACCAAATTATCTTGTTCTAAACCCCACCGACTTAACACCACCGCTTCTTTCAAAAATTATCCCCTTTGGTTAAAAAATGGAGACGACAAAGACCAGTTACCAGAATTCACTTCAAAATCAAGCTTATCAAACATAGCACATAAATTATTCAGTTATAAGCTGAAGCCACCAACAACTGAGAGCACAAAAATTACTGACTAATGAGCTTTCAAGAACTTCGTATGCATGCGCATACGCATGCATGCACGAGGTATGGGTATTAACTGATATGTATTGTTTGACTCCAATGCAGGTTGACCTCCCAGGAATAACTGCTTTTACCCAAGGTGAGAGCGTAAGATTAGTGTTGATATTGGTAACTGGGAGACAGATTTAAACTGTTATATTTAACTCTCTACAGCCTATCGTTAGTGTGCACATTCTACAGGCATACTGTTCTCTACACATTTCCTAAGGTACTGACAAAGAGAATTTGTTCGTCAACCAAGAGCTTCGTTAGTTGGTGATCATTTCCTTTATTTTCGGGATTCTGATTCAGGGTGATTTTCTAAAGAAAAATTAGATGCCAGTCACTCTTAGGGGTCAAATGATTAATGAAATGTTGAAATTAGCTAATTAACTTTCATACCACAGACAAACAAGACGCAAGAAAAAAAAACGGGAGTTAGGCATTGCATGGTTTTGAAATATCAAAATTGTGACATCGTAATATAAAGTTGGAAAAATCATAAAATGTTAAAACTGAGTAAAGCTTGTCTAAAATATCGTTGAATTAGATGATGAGTTGGAAACAGAGAACTGGCCTTCAATACAGAAACCCATTTTAAATCATTAAAAAACGTGTTTTCCATTTTTTCAAAACCTTGTGACCCAATAGGTCAAACTATTCCTTCGCACTCTGGTTCAACTCAACATTCAGTGGGACACTCGTGCCAGACCCTCCTCAGGAAGAATCCTACTTCAGACTCTGGTGTTTATTGGATTGATCCTATCGGTGGATATCAGACCAACGCTTTCAAGGCCCACTGTAATATGAAGACCGAGGGAGGAGGCTGGACACTAGTATGGAGCTATTCCTTTACTAATTACAGTCATTTTAACCATAAATCGAATGCGATCACTCCGAGGCCAAACTGGCCGGTAAGATCTGAAGTAGATGTTCCTATCTCCACGACTCCTCCATTAAATGAAACAGACTACAACGCCATGAACTTCAGACTCTGGAAACAACTCGGCAGACAGGTCCTCATCAAGAGCAACATAAACAACTGGCTGGTTTGTCATCCGGGAAATGGCAGTTTGGTTGATTGGCAGGAAGGTGATGTCAACTGTGCGATCATCAAACACGTGACTGACCCTAGTCACAAGGTGGTCCCTTCCAAGTTTTCACCGCACCCGCAAAATGGGTATGGACCGCTGCTCTCTTTGAGTGGGCCGCCGAATAGCTTTTATTACTATTTTGACGGTTACACAGGGATGCATTGGCCTACCCATGATCCTCAGGGAAGAAATAAGCCCAACCAAAAGACAAATGTTGTTGATCCACATGGTAACATTTTCATACGAGCCGAGTAGCAAAGACATAGTAACAAACACTTGCACACAAATATCTTCAATTCTTAAATTCATTGCAGTTACCCGGAAAAATCATTGCATTACCTGGCAAACAAGTGACGAAAATTAATCAACGTATTAGCTAGATCGTGTTATTCTGATCGAACTCTTAACTCCTCCAGCTCTTTTCCCAGTCTAAAAGCATTGCTACCAGAAGGAAGAATTTCGGGTCAGATTTTGGAAGCTGAAGGTTCATGCTTGATTCGCTCCTATGAAATGAGCACGAGCGAGACCTCCTATTTTGCTGAACACTCCATAGAAAACATGCGCCAATTGGTAACGCAATAAAAAAAAATTGTGTAACGCAACACAACAGACAGCTTTCTAAAAGACATTACAGTTTGAACTCGAAACGTTAAAATTGATGTTAATCTGCACAGGATATCTATTACACAATCACTCCATTAAACATGTTTAGAACTACAATTTGCCTTGTAAACCTCAGACTATTCAACAGCTGGAGACTTGATGGGGGAGGGGTGGGGAGCACCTCTACATTTGACCTAATAGAATTTGCCCTACTCAACAGCTGTAGGCTTGATGGGGGAGGGGTAGGGAGCACCTCTACATTTGACCTAATAGAGTTTGCATTGCTCAACATAGTTTGGTGATCATTTCGGGCCTTACAAAGGGTATGAATCAAAGGGTATGTAGGTTCTTCATCCAGCGTATTAAGCAGCTACGACGAGTTGCTGTATCACGAGTCCAAACTGACTTGTTTTCTGCACCAAAAGGCCTAATGACACAATCGAGAGAACATAGAACACCCAAGGGAAGTAAACATTACTCATCTGACACCGGCACACAAAGCGAATTTAAAGAATCAAAGCGGTTAAAAGATACGTGAGAGACATTTTAGTTCGAGCTTGAAAAAGTCATCAAATACATATTACTAAATTTAATAAATGCAACAAATAAATTTAAAGGAAAACATTAGAGTGAAAGGATTGCTCAATGAATAGCCGATGATATTTGAATATATTTTAACATAGTAAACAAAGTTCCGAGTTGTAAAAACATTATTTCTGCGAGTATATTCGGCCGAATTTGACTTAAAATTCAAAATGTCTACCTCTGAGATGAGGCTGTTCCATCCGTCTTAAATGTTTACGAGATCTGATGGTGATTTTAGCCGGACAGAAATTAAGCTTTTCATTCTTACAGTTTGCACTTAAAAAATCAATTATCAATCAATGCGGCAGATATCTAACAGGATAGCATTTTTACTCGAGATTTAATGGTTTTCTCTTTTTTAAATGACATTGCACATTATAGTCTTTTCGGTGTTTCCACATTCTGTTTGTCTAGACGTTATGATGATTGCATTAAAAACCTGCAGGACTTGCGATTTTCATTTAAATGTCATAATAGAGTTGTGGAGTAATTAAAAATGTATTGTTAGAAAACAAAATGTCAAAGCTATATTGCACCACTCAAAGAGAGAAATACACTTTCAGACGAAGATCACAGAATCAGCAAATTTACAATTAATACTAACGATGCAGATCTATTCAGAAAGGTTTCTGACCGTCGCGCGGTGTTTTTCATAAACGAAAAGCGTAAGTAAATATTCTCTGCCTTTCTGATTTTTCTGCCATTTTCTCATCAAGTAGGCAATTTGTATTTTCATATGTTTACTAAATAAAAAAAATTTGTCGTAAGATTCTCTTGACAGATGCTATTTCAAGTCGTGTACCGATTTGCTTTCGTCTTGTTCTTGGCAAAGACGACAACTGAAGGATCCGAACATGGCGTTTTCTTCCAAATCAAAGAAAACAGCTTTTTCGGTTTCAGTGAGGAAAGTCTCGTTTGGTCTGGCAAAACTGACTCTTTGCTTTCCTGTTCTGCTTTGTGGGGGCGGGAAACTTCTTGCAGAAGAGCAAACTTTCTAGAAAACCAAAGACTTTGTCACCTTCTTCGCGGCGAAATGCAAACAAGTTCAGCATCTTTACCAGCGAGATGGTTCTATATATTTAACAAAGGTATTTGCCATTGATGATATGTTGCAGTACATTCTCTTGAAAACACTGTCAAATTAAATAACTATTGCAATTTGATTAAATTTATTTATGTGAATAAAACGTTGGCTTGTCTTGTCAATAACGTGAACCTTTTCGTTATAGGGGTTGATCGCGATCTTTAAGTCAGGTCACCACAGATTCTCGTTTTCTCATATTCAAATCATTCGTTGACGAACCTGAGGTTTTTTCTCATATCACAAAATTACCGCTTGACTCCCCTCCGCGAATATTCTGACAAAACGTTACTATTTAATCAATATACTTGCTGCTGTTCCCTGAGGGAAAATCCTTGTTTTTCGGACTGTACATCTAATTTTTATAAATTTTTTGCAATGTAATTGTTTCTACTTTATTAAGTAAAAACGAATAAAGGCAAAAATAACAAAAGACATGAAGAAAAAAAAGCAGAATGAAAAGCAAAATAGAAATCATTAAAAATCACAGGGAGGGATCCTTTCACTTTTCTAGCAAATTCTCGGCACTATTTGGTATCTGTACAATTAGCCTGCCCTTTTAGTACGTTTTATATCGGTAGCCAACAATATGCATCATCATCAAACTTGTAATTGATCCAATTCTCTCGCTGAATTATGCAAGCCTTACTTTTTTCATTTCCATTCAGGAAAGTGTTACGAGTGTCGATGTAAAACAGGGTTGTTTCTAGACAAAACTCAGGATCGTCGGTAACAACAACAAACTGTTTTATTTCCACGCACTTGACTTCACTAAGCTTCCTCGCAAATCTCTCTCTCTGTTCGATGGAACTGTCGCTCTTATATACATAAAGTATAAGGATCTAGAAACTTCTCTAACGAACTAAATTTAGTAGATTAACACGGTTCCTAAATTTGAACAATCACGTAAGTAATAGAACGTTCCAGAATGTTCTCTTTACTAGAAGGTCACGTCTAGATGACTTAGGATTCTAGAATGCTCTATTAGAATGTTCTGGGACTTTACTTAGACAATTTTTCGTAACAGAAAGTAACTCCACTTTGCCAGGTGTTTCATACAAAAGACTGTGTTTTCATGTTCGGTTTCTTCACTGTTACATAAAAGAACTTCTATCAGCCTTCCGGTATTCCCATATTCTGTTTACCTAGAAGTCATGATAATTGCATTATAAACCTGCAGGACTTGTGCATTTCATTTAAAATGTCAAAATGAAGTTGTGGAGTAATTGGAAACGTGTTGTTAAGAAAACACAATGTCAAAGCTGTATTGCTATATCCAAATAGAAAAATTGACTATCACGCGAAGATCACGGAATCATTAAATTTACATTTAATATTGATGATACAGATCTGTTCACAAAGGTTTCTGTGTGTCGGGCGGTGTTTTTCCATCAACAGAAAAGGGTTGGTTTAAATTTCTCTTCCTTTCTGATCTTTCTGTCTTGTTTGACTATTTTGTCTATAGGCAGGTAAGTTATATGTTTCATACGTTTACTGACTATACCTGATTTTGTCTCAAGATTCTTTTTACAGATGTTGCTTCAAGTCGAGTACCGATTTGTATTCGTCTTGTTCTTAGCGGGAAAGACAGCTGAAGGAGCCGAAAATGGTGTTTTCTTTCAAATCAAAGAAAACAAATTTTTCAGCTATGGAGAAGAAAGCCTTTTTTGGTCTAAAACGGATTCTCTGCTTTCCTGTTCTTTTTTGTGTGTGAGGGAAGCTTCCTGCAGAAGTGCAAACTTTCTGGAAAAAGCTGGACTTTGTTATCTTCTTCGCGACGAAATATTAAGTTCAGCAGCTGGGCGGCTTTTAGAGCAAGCTGGTTCTTTCTATTTAAAAAAGGTATTTTATATGTATTTTGTTTTACATGTTATAGTTTTCGGATGGCAACTTGCGATCATTTTAGCATTATTACGACCCGGCAAACCGTTGCTCGATCTTTCCCATCAGAGGGAAGAGTTTGCACAGCAAAACTGATTACTGTTACTATCATTTCAAAAAAAACAAAAACCCTAACAAATTTAATTTCAGTTCAAGAAAACTACAAAAAAGACCAGAGCGTTTAATTCATAGCGCGCCGAAGTAATAAAAAAAGGGAAAGTATGGAGATGCATGAATATTCATGAAGAGCAGCATAATCAATGAAGATAAGTCTTAAAAAAAGGTATTCTGGTTTTATCAACTGAGTTGATAATGTTTATTTGCCGCCTTCAAGAGATATTAGACCTAACGTCTAGAGCCATGACCCTACTTCAGCTTTAGAAACTCAATGTTGGCCAATTTACATTATCAGTCGATGAAATAAAATTATCTTGTTATAAACTCCACCGACTTAACACCACCGCTTCTTTCCCCGTTTGGTTAAAAAATGGAGAGGACAAGACCATTGCCAGAAGTTCATTTCAAAATCAAGCTTATCATCCAAAGCATGAGCGTTCAAGAACTTCGTATGCAGGCATAAGGTATGGGTATTAACTATGTATTTTTTGACTCCAATGCAGGTTTACCTCCCAGGAATAACCAGCTCACCCAAAGGTGAGAGCGGAAGATTAGTGTTGAGATTGGTAACTAGGAGACTGATTAAAACTGCCATATTTAGCCCCTTATAGCCTATCGTTAGTATGCATATTCTCCATACCAGTCTCTATACATTTCTTAAGGTGCTAACAAGGAGAATTTGTTTATCTATCAAGAGCTTCGTTAGTTGATGATCATTTGCTCTATCCTCGTGATTCTAATTCAGGGTTGATTTTGCGATGAAAAAATAGATGCCAGTCATTCTTAGGGGTTAAATGATAAATGAAAAGTTGAAGCAGCTATTTAACTTTCATACCGCGGACAAACACAACGCAAAAAAAACGGGAGTTAGGCATTGCATGGTTTTGAAATATCAAAATTGTGACATCGTAATATAAAGTTGGCAAAAATAAAAAATGTTAAAACTGAGTAAAACTTGTCTAAAATATCATTGAATTGTCAGGTTGATGAGCAAGTTAGGGAATAAAGATTAGATAACGAGTTAGATACAGAGAACTGATCTTTAATACAGAAATCTTTGTGAAATCCAGTTTTAATCATTAAAAAACGTGTTCTCCATTTTTTCAAAACCTTGTGACCCAATAGGTCAAACCATTCCTTCGCACTCTGGTTCAACCCAACATTCAGTAGGACACTCGTGCCAGACCCTCCTCAGGAATAATCCTACTTCAGACTCTGGTGTTTATTGGATTGATCCTTTTGGTGGATCTCAGGCCAACGCTTTCAAGGCTTACTGTGATATGGAGACTGATGGAGGAGGCTAGACACTAGTATGGAGCTATTCCTTTACTGATTACAGTCATTTTAATGATGAATCGAACGCGATCACTCCGAGGCCAAATTGGCCGGTGAGACCTGAAGTGGATGTTCCTATCTCCACAACTCCTCCATTAAATGAAACAGACTACAACGCCATGAACTTCTCACTCTGGAAACAACTCGGCAGACAGGTGCTCATTAAGAGCAACATAAACAACTGGCTGGTGTGTCATCCGGGAAATGGCAGCTTGGTTGATTGGCAGGAAGGTGATGTCAACTGTACTATCATCAAACAGGTGACTGATCCAAGTCACGAGGTGGTCCCTTCCAAATTTTCAACATTCCAAAATGGGTATGGACCGCTGTTCTCTTTGAGTAAGTTTTATTATTATTTTGACGGTTACACAGGAAAGCATTGGCCGACCCATGATCCTCTGGGAACAAATAAACCCAACCAAAAGAAAAATGTTCCTGATCCACATGGCAACATTTTTATTCGAGCCGAGTAGCTAAGACATAATAACAAACTCTTGCACACAAATACTTCAAAAGGTGATTAAAACTTGATTGAATTACCCGGAAAATCATGACATTACCTGGCAAACAATTGACGAAAATTAATCAGCGTAGCAGCTAGATGGTGTCATTCTGATAGAGCTCTCAACTCCTTCAACTTGTTTTCACTGAAAAAACATTGCTACTGGAAAGTAGAATTTCGGATCAGATTTTGGAAGCTAAAGGTTCACGCTTGATTCGCTCTTATGAGATGAGCACGAGCGAGATCTATTTTGCGGAACACTCTATAGAGAACATGCGCCAATTGGTAACGCAATAAAAAAATGTGTAACGCAAAAACAACATGTATTTTCCTAAAAGACTGTCCAGTTAACACTCTAAACGTTAAAATTGATGTTAATCTGCACAGAATATCTATTACACAATCACTCCATTAAACATGTTTAGAACTACAGTTTGCAATGTAAACCTTAGACTACTCAACAACTGTAGGCTTGATGGGGGAGGGGTAGGGAGCACCTCTACATTTGACCTAAGAGAGTTTGACTCGACAGCTTTAGGCTTGATGGGGGAGGGGTAGGGAGCACCTCTACATTTGACCCAATAGAGTTTTCCTTGCCCAACAGGATTTGGTAATCATTTTGGGCCTCACAAAGGGTATGAACTAAAGGGTATGTAGGTTCCTCATCCAGCGTCTTAAGCAGCTAGAACGAGTTGCTGTATCGCGAGTCTAAACTGACTTGTTTTCCGTACCAAAAGGCCTACTGACAAAATCGAGAGAACATAGAATAAAAAGGTAAGTAAACATTACTCATCTTCTCACCGGCACACAAAGCGGATTTAAGGAATCAAAGGTTAAAAAGATGCGTGAGAGACATTTTAGTTCGAGCTTGAAAAAGTCATTACATATATATTACTAAATTTAATAAATGCAACATACAAATTTAAAGGAAACATCAGATTGAAAGGACTGCTTACTGAATAGCCGATGATATTTGAATATATTTTAATATAGTAAACGAAATTTCGAGTTTTAAAAGCATTATTTCTGCGAATATACTCGGTAAATTTGACTTAAATCTCAATGGTCGCTTATTGGTATAGTATCATTGATCAGACAAAGTTCATGAAAAGGAAATGTTTTGAGTCTAATAATTGTCTGATACAGCTCAATGGAAATGTGAAAAAAGTCTGTAAAAGCGTATGCCAGTAAATATAAGGCTGGTCTTCGGGGCCTTGTTGTTGTTCAAAAGGTAGATGATACTGTCGGAAACTATCGACGATCATTTCGTCGTTGTTACGTTTTACTAAGAGACCAGAAACACATGAAAAAGGAAACGGAAACTCGTGACTATGATCTTTCTTTTGTTAGAGAAAAAAGTCATCATATATCTTCAGCTCGTTAATTAAAAAGGTACCGATTTATTATTGGTGCTTTTTTGACAGCACTTTCCCATATATACACTATTCAACGCATAAATGTCAGCAAAAACAAAAAATTGCGCTATCCACCGGATGGAGATTTATTTATGTCTGCCCTTCGAAGAACCGGAGCCAGGTTTATATCCTTATATATATATATATGTGCTTAGTCACTTGGTGATCTTCTCCGAGTTTTCACTGCACCAACAAAATCGGACCACTGTCCTATTTGACTGAGCGCTCGCATAGCTTTTATTACTATTTTGACGGTTACACAGGGAAGCACTGGTCTACCCATGATCCTCTGGGAAGAACATAGCCAAACCAAAAGAAAATTGGTAACTTTCCACATGGTAACATTTTTATGCGAGCCGAGTGGCAAAGATATAGTAAAAAAAACCACACGAATATCTTGAATTCTTAAAATCATTGCATCCGAGAACTGATGAGCACCTGTTCCTGTTATCCGTATATTTCTTATAGCACATTTACCCATAGAAGGGCATACGAAACAGTCATAAGGAAAATTCAAGTGAAACAAATTCATGTTACTTGATTAGTTTTTCTTGCTAAAACAAGTACTAAAGACACAGAGAATTCCCAACCCCTGATGATATTTTAATAAATCAACAATACCAAGATGGTACATTCTCTTGAAAACACTGTCAAATTAAATAACTATTGCAATTTGATTAAATTTATATATGTGAATAAAACGTTGGCTTGTCTTATCAATAACGTGAACCTTTTCGTTATAGGGGTTGATCGCGATCTTTAAGTCAGGTCACTACAGATTCTCGTTTTATAATGTTCAAATCATTTATTGACGAACCCGAGGTTTTTTCTCGTATCACAAAATTACCGCTTGACTCTCCTCCGCGAATATTCTGACAAAACGTTACTATTTAATCAATATACTTGCTGCTGTTCCCTGAGGGAAAATCCTTGTTTTTCGGACTGTATACCTAATTTTTATAAATCTTAACGATGTTATTGTTTCTACTTTATTAAGTAAAAACGAACGAAAAAAAGCAAAAACAAACAAAAGACATCAAGAAAAAAAAAGCGAACGAAAAGCAAAATAGAAATCATTAAAAATCACAGGGAGGGATCCTTTCACTTTTCTAGCAAATTCTCGGCAGTATTTGGTATCTTTAGCCTTCCCTTTTAGCACGTTTTATAACGGTAGCCAAAAATCTGCACCATTATCAAAGTTGTAATTGATCCAGTTCTCTTGCTGAATTATGCAAGCCTCACTTTTTCACTACCATTCAGGAAAGTAATTCTTCTTTGCCAGGTGTTTCATAAGGCTGTGTTTTCATGTTCAGTGTTAATTTTGTCTCTTACCAATTTCCTTTTTTTCTTTTTTTTTTAACTTTGCATTTCAAATTTTTGATTTCTACACTGTTACATACAAGAACTTTTATCAGCCTTCCGGTATTTCCATATTCTGTTTGCCTAGAAGTCATGATAATTGTATTAGAAACCTGCAGGACTTGTGCATTTTATTTAAAATGTCAAAATAGAGTTGTGGAGTAATTGGAAACGTGTTGTTAAGAAAACAAAATGTCAAAGCCGGTATTACTATATCCAAATAGAAAAATTGACTATCACGCGAAGATCACGGAATCATTAAATTTATAATTTATATTAACGATACAGATCTGTTCACAAAGGTTTCTGTGTGTCGTGCGGTGTTTTTCCATCAACAGAAAAGGGTGGGTTAAAATTTCTGTTGCTTTTTGATCGTTCTGTCTTGTTTGACTATTTTGTCTATAGGCAGGTAATTCATATGTTTTACACGTTTACTAACTATACATTTTGTCTCAAAATTCTCTGACAGATGTTACTTCAAGTCGAGTACCGATTTGCATTCGTCTTGTTCTTAGTGGCAAAGACAACCGAAGGAGCAGGAAATGGTGTTTTCTTTCAAATCAAAGAAAACAAATTTTTCAGCTTTGAAGAAGAAAGCCCTTTTTGGTCCGGGGCTGATTCTTTGCTTTCCTGTTCTGTTTTATGTGCGAGGCAAGCTTCTTGCAGAGGTGCAAACTTTCTGCAAAAAGCAGGACATTGTTATCTTCTTCGCGACGAAATGCAAACAAGTTCAGCAGCTGGGTGGCTTTTAGAGCGAGATGGCTCATTCTATTTAAAAAAGGTATTTCACATCTTTGTTGTTTTACATGTTATAGTTTTCGGATGACAACTTGCGATCATTTTAGCATTATCACGACCCAGAAAACCGTTGCTCGATGTTTCCCATCAGAGGGAAGATTTTTCACAGCAAAAGTGATCACTGTTACCATAATTTCAAGAGACAAAAACTCTATCAAATTTAATTTCAGTTTAAGAAAACTACGAAAAAGACCAGAGCGTTTAATTCATAGTGCGCTGAATTAATAAAAAAGGAAAAGTCTTAGATGCATGAATATTCATAAAGAGCAACATAATCAGTGGTGATACGCTTTAAAAAATAGATATTTTGGCGTTATCAACTGAGTTGGTAATGTTAATTGGCCACCTTCAAGAGTTTTGAGAGCTAGTCTTTCAAGCTATGGCCCTCCTTCAGCTTTAGAAACTCAATGTTAGCCAGTTTGCATTGACCCCACCGATTTAACACCAGTGCTTCTTTCGAAAATTACCCCCTTTAGCTAAAACATAGGGACGACATAACCAATTAACACAAGTTAATTTCAAAATCAAACTTATCATCCAAAGCACATAAAGCGTCCAGTTTTAAGCGGTAGCCACCAACAATTACGGGCACGTACATTTATTAACCAATGAGCCTTCAAGAATTTCGTACGCATGCGTATGAGGTATGGATATTAACTGTATGTATTGTTTGACTCCAACGCAGGTTTACCTCCAAGGAATACCCAGTTCACCCCAAGGTGAAAGCGGCAGACTTGTGTTGAGATTAATAACTAGGGGATTGATTTAAACTGCCATATTTCACCTTCTGAACCCCACCATCAATATGCATATTCTCCATAAACTGGTCTTTATACTTTTCTTAAGGTACTGGCTAGGAGAATTTGTTTATCAATCAAGAGCTTCGTTAGTTGGTGATCGTTTCCTTTATTATCGTGATTCTGGTTCAAGGGTGATTTTGTAATGAAAAAGAAAATGCCAGGGGGCATTCTTAGGGGTCAAGTTATTAATGAAAAGTTGATGGCAGTTTCTTAGCTTTCATACCGCAGAAAAACACGACACAAAAAATTGGAAGTTGAACATTGCATGGTTTTGAAAGACTGTGATCATGATGTCGCAATAAAGTTGGCAAACAACAAAAATTTAAAAAATGAGTAATACTTGTCTGAAATATCGTTGAATTGTCAGATCGATGAGCAGGTGAGGGAATAAGAGCTGGATGATGAACTGGGGACAGAGAACTGGTCTTCAATAATAAAATCTTTACGAAACCCAGTTTTAATAATTGAAACACTTGTTACCCATTTTTTCAAAACTTTATGACCTAATAGGTGAAACCATTCCTTTGCACTCTGGTTCAAACTTGCACTCAGTAGTAGGACACTCATGCCAGACCCTCCTTAGGGAGAATCCTACTTCAAACTCTGGTGTTTATTGGATTGATCCTTTTAATGGATCTCAGGCAAACGCTTTCAAGGCTTACTGCGATATGGAGGCGGATGGAGGAGGCTGGACACTGGTATGAAGCTATTCCTTTACTAATTACAGTCATTTTAACAGTAAATCGAATGCGATCACTCCGAGGCCAAATTGACCGGTGAGACCTGAAGTGGATGTTCCTATCTCCACAACTCCTCCATTAAGTGAGACAGACTACAACGCCATTAACTTCTCAATGTGGAAACAAATCGGCAGACAGGTCCTCATCAAGAGCAATATAAACAACTGGTTGGTGCGTCGTCCGGGAGAAGGCAGTTTGGTTGATTGGCATGAAAGTGATGTCAACTGTACGATCATCAAACACGTGATTGACCTCAGTCACAAGGTGGTCCCTTCTGAGTTTTTACCGTACCACAAAAATCGGTATGGACCGCTGTTCTTCTTAAGAGAGCCCTCGAAAAGTTTTTATTACTATTTTGACGGATACGCAGGGGAACATTGGCCTACCCATGATCCCCTCGGAAAAAATAAGCCAAACCAAAAGAAAAATGTTGTTGATCCACACGGCAACATTTTCATTCGAGCTGAGTAGCAAAGACATGATAACAAACTCTTTGTAGTTACCCGAAAAAATCATTCTATTAGCTGGCAAACAAGTGACGAAAATTAATCAACGTATCAGCTAGATGATATTATTCTGATAGAACTCTAAATATCTCCAACTTATTTTCAGTGGAAAAGTATCGCTACCAGAAAGAAAGAATTTCGGATCAGATTTTGAAAGCTGAAGGTTCACGCGCGGTCCGCTTCTTATGAGATGAGCACAAGCGAGACCTCCTACTAAAAAATATGTAACGCAACACAACAGATAGCTTTCTAAAAGACATTACGGTTAAAACTCTAAACGTTAAAAACTGATGTTAATCTGCACAGGATATCTATTACATAATCACTCCATTAAACATGTTCAAAACTACAATTTGCGTTGTAAACCTCAGACCATTCATTAGCTGCAGACTTGATGGGGGAGGGGTAAAGAGCACCTCTAAATTTGACCCAATAGAGTTTTCCTTGCCCAAGAGGGTTTGGTAATCATTTCGGGCCTTACAAAGGGTATGTAGGTTCTTCATCCAGCGTATTAAGCAGCTAGGATGAGTTGCTGTATCACGAGTCTAAACTGACTTGTTTTCTGTACCAAAAGGCCTAATGACACTATCGAGAGAACATAGAACACCAAAGGTAAGTAAACATTACTCATCTGACACCGGCACACAAAGCGAATTCAAGGAATCAAAGGTTAAAAGGATGCGTGAGAGACATTTTAGTTCGAGCTTGAAAAGGTCATTAAACATATATTACTAAATTTAATAAATAAACTCAAAGTACAACATTAGATTGAAAAGATTGCTTAGTGAATAGCCGATGATATTTAAATATATTTTAGCATAGTAAACGAAATTTTGAGTTTTAAAAACATTATTTCTGCGAATATGTTAGGCCGAATTTGACTTAAAATTCAATATGTCTACCTCTGAGACGAGACTGTTCCATCCGTCTTAAATGTTTACGAGGTCTGATGGTGACTCTGTTTTAGCCGGACAGAAATTAAGCTTTTCATTCTTACAGAATGCACTCAAAAAATCAATTATCAATCGATGCCAGATATCTAACCGGATAGAATTTTTACTCTAGATTTAATGGTTGTCTCTTTTTTAGATGAAATAGCACATTATAGTCTTTCCGGTGTTTCCACATTCTGTTATGATGATTGCATTAAAAACCTGCAGGACTTGCGATTTTCATTTAAATGTCATAATAGACTTGTGGAGTAATTGAAAATGTATTGTTAGAAAACAAAATGTCGAAGCTATATTGCGCCACTCAAACAGAAAAATACACTTTCAAACGAAGATCACAGAATCAGCAAATTTACAATTAACACTAACGATGCAGATCTATTCAGAAAGGTTTCTGACTGTCGCGCGGTGTTTTTCATAAACGAAAAGCGTAAGTAAACATTCTCTGCCTTTCTGATTTTTCTGCCATTTTCTCAACAAGTAGGCAATTTGTATTTTCATATGTTTATTAAATAAAAAAAATTTGTCGTAAGATTCTCTTGACAGATGTCATTTCGAGTCGTGTACCGATTTGCTTTCGTCTTGTTCTTGGCAAAGACGACAACTGAAGGAGCCGAACATGGCGTTTTTTTCTAAATCAAAGAAAATAGCTTTTTTGGTTTCAGTGAGGAAAGTCTCGTTTGGTCTGGCAAAACTGACTCTTTGCTTTCCTGTTCTGCTTTGTGTGGGCGAGAAACTTCTTGCAGAAGAGCAAACTTTCTAGAAAACCAAAGACTTTGTCACCTTCTTCGCGGCGAAATGCAAACAAGTTCAGCAGCTGGGCATCTTTACCAGCGAGATGGTTCTATATATTTAACAAAGGTATTTGCCATTGATGATATGTTGCAGTTTTAAGATGATAACTCAAAACACGATAATTTTAGCGCTACCACCAACAAGTTCAACCCTCCTTCCTTCCCACCAAAGGGAAGGTTACTTCACAGCGATCATGATTACTTTCACCATCCTTTCACGAGAAAAACATTACGCAAAATGTTATTTTTGTTTAGGAAAAACTATGAACGTAACAGGACTTTGGCGTTTTATTTACATTGCTCTGTAAGTCCAAAGAAAGAGAAATATCTCTAAAGATCGACGTAAATAAATTGAGATGAGTATTCGTTTCAAGCGTTAACCCTACGTCAGCTTTAGAAACTCTTTACGGTGACAGGTTTACATTAACGACTCAGTTGATAACACCAAAATATCTTGTGATACCCCCCACACACGCAGCATCACAGTTTCCTCAGAAAGCATGCATGATCAAAGGAAGTTCATTCAATATCAGTTTCTCTATTCAAACACCCATAAAACGTTCGGTTAAAAGCGGAAGCCAAAAGTGTAAAGATACACTATGTGCCAATGGGCCTTTAGGAATTTCTTAAAGATGCACATGGCATGAAGTATGGATGTTAATTGAGATGTTTTGTCTAACGCCAATACAGGTTGACCTACCAAAAACATCCGGCTCATCCCAAGGTAAGACTGAGACGCAAATTGTTTGAATTGGTAGCTATAACACTGATGTAAACTATCATTTAGCATTATCAACTGAGTTAATACCGTAAATTGGCCACCGTAAAGAGTTTCAAAGCCTGTTCGCAACGTCAGCTTTGAAACTCTATACAGTGACCAATTTACGTTATCAATTTAGTTGATATTACCAAATTACCCTTTTATACGCTCCCACCAACGCGGCACCATTAGGAAATATTTATGAAACCTAGTTTTAATCATTAAACATCTTGTTATCCTCTCTCTAAATTTCTTGGACCAGGTCAAACCACTCCTTTGCACTCTGGTTCAACCCGGCATTCAATAGGAAACTCGTGCCAGACCCTCCTCAGGAAATATCCCACTTCCCCTTCGGGTGTTTATTGGATTAATCCAAGTGGTGGATCTCAGGCCAATCCTTTCAAGGCTTACTGTGACATGGAAACTGATGGAGGAGGTTGGACTCTTGTATGGAGTTATTCCTTCACTAACTACAGTCATTTTAGGCGTAAATCAAATGCGATCACTCCGAGGCCAAATTGGCCGGTGAGATCTGAAGCGAATGTTCCTATCTCCACAACTCCTCCATTAAATGAAACAGACTACAACGCCATGAACTTTTCACTCTGGAGGCAACTCGGCAGACAGGTCCTCATCAAAAGCAACACAAACAATTGGCTGGTGTGTGATCCGGGAAGTGGTAGCTTGGTTGATTGGCAGGAAGGTGGCGTCAACTGTACGATAATTAAACAGGTGCCGGATGATCCGAGTAACACGTTGGTTCCTTCCCTTTTTTTTCCAAACAAGTTGCCCCAAAGCTATGGACCATTGTTCTCCATGAGTGGGCCGTGGAACACCGTTTACTACTATTTTGATGGCTCTACCACGAACCATTTTCCTACCCATGATCGTATCGGAACAAACTCGCCCAACCAAATGAGAAATGTTGTAACTCCACATGGTAATATTCTTATTCGAGGCTTATAGCCAAGGCAGATTGTAACAAATTAATTCTCACACATATGACGAGGGCTGATTACTTTCTTCGTTCATATCAATAAACTACCCAGCAAACAAGTGATAAGAATCGATGAAATGATCAGCTGTTTTATTCTATCTTGCATCAAATTCTGATATGCTTATAGCAGCGAAAAGTAAGAATTTTGCACCTAATATTAAGGCTGACGTTTTAGGCATTTTCAAGGGTTAGACGAACAAGAGCGAAGTGTTCGCTAGGTTCATCATACAAAATCAATTGATTGTCCACCTGGATTCCTTTTTTTAGAGCAATTTTCAATTGGGTGTCGATATTTATCCACGATTGCTTTGTTTGTTTACAGACGATTCCCCGTAACTTGAGACTCTAAGAGAAACCGAAAAAGACTCTAATTACCTTGAAACAAAAGTGAACAGCTAGAAATAAGAAGAAAGTAGGGAGTGGGGAGGGAGAGGCAGTATCATGCAATCATGCAAAAGCATGTAAAATCTAGGTATAAACCAATCCTAAGGCGAAATTCCTTTCGTGAAGGCGTTGAGGAAAAATTCTTAATAGATATTCCGGTGTATACACAATCAGGAACCGGTGAAACACATCGTTAAGTCCAATAACTGAATAAAACTGACAACCTGAAAGAGAGAGGTTTTAACTATGTGGCCTTGTGGCATCATTTGAAGAGGCCACCTCTGCGCATGCTCTAAACTTAGATGGCTCGGTGGGAACCCAGGCTAGGCAGTACATCGGCCAGCCTAAACAGTGGTAGTACCGTAAAAAGTGTTGTGGTGGTAAGGGGTGAAATGGAATGTTCGCTGTGTTCAATTGTTGGCATTTTAAGCAAAGTAAGTACTGGCGATAATTTTAGTCTTGAAAAGTGAGATAAGGATATGTAATATTATTTAAGGGCATTTTATGTACACTTAGTAACGTATAGTGTTGTAAATAAAGTTGGGAAAGTAGTAGTTAAAATTTTGACTTCAGTATGAAGGGATCGAATGAGAAGCGGCGGAAGT
Organism: Pocillopora damicornis; assembly: GCF_964200805.1. Classification (NCBI taxonomy): domain Eukaryota; kingdom Metazoa; phylum Cnidaria; class Anthozoa; order Scleractinia; family Pocilloporidae; genus Pocillopora; species Pocillopora damicornis. The sequence continues at coordinate 22,723,469 of NC_142674.1, forward strand.
TAATAAAGATGTAATGCACTGTGATTAATTTATCCTTAAGACGCCAGTCATTACTATCGCCGGGGGTGAGAAGATGTTTGGTTGATTCACGATAAAATTCATTGGATCCCTAATAAGGCTCTGGAATGTTCCTATGATCCCCCTAATTGACAGTTAATTGGCAGCCAATTCTTTTTATAGTCCTTCCTTTAGACTCTTTCTTGCTGTGGCATTCAGTTTTGACCCCACGGAGAAAGAGAATTGGTTAAACCACCTGCAAAATTGGCTGACATCAACTGTCAGGTCATCAATCACGTGACTGAAACGTGCAAAGATACACCGGCATCCTCATTTTTTGAACGGATAGTAAGCTGTGGACCGATTTTCTAAACCGTCAACCCGTACTATTATTTTAACGGTTCCACAGGGCGTAACTGGCCTGTCCATGATCAAGGAGCATTTCATTTGTTAAATTAGTTTATGAAAGTTAGTTGCTCTGTGATGAGCACCTGTTCCCGTTATCGGTATATTTCTTATAGCACATTTACTCAGGGAAGGGCATACAAAACAGTCATAAGGAAAATTCAAGTGAAACAAATTCATATTACTTGATTAGTTTTCCTTGCTAAAACAGCTGGTAAAGACACAGAGAATGCCCAACCACTGATGATTTTTTAATAAATCAGCAATAACAAGATAGTACATTCCCTTGAAAATAATGTCAAATAAAATAATTATTACAATTTGATTAAATTGATTTTATGTAAATAAAACGTTGTCTGGTCTTGTCAATAGCGTAAACCTTTTCGTAATAGGGATTGATCGCGATCTTTAAGGTAGGTCACTGTAGATTCTCGCTTCCTCATATTCAAATCATTCATTGACGAACCTAAGATTTTTTCTCGTATCACAAAATTACCACTTGACTCTCCTCCGCGAATATTCTGAGAGAAAGTTACAATTTAATCAATATACTTTCCGCTGTTCCCTAGGGCAAAATCCTTGTTTTTCGGACTGTATATCTAATTTTTATAAATTTTTGCGATGTTATTGTTTCTACTTTATCAGACTTTATTAAACAAACAAAAGACATCAAGAAAAAAAAGCCGAACGAAAAGCAAAATAGAAATCATTAAAAATCACAGGGAGGGATCCTTTCATTTTTCTAGCAAATTCTCGGCACTATTTGGTATCTGCGCATTTAGCCTGCCCTTTTTAGCACGTTTTACAACTGTAGCCAACAATCTGCAACATCATCAAACTTGTAATTGATCCAATTCTCTTGCTGAATTATGCAAGCCTTGCTTTTTTATTTCCATTCAGGAAAGTAACTCCTCTTTGCCAGGTGTTTAATACAAAAGGCTGTGTTTCATGATCAGTTTTAATTTTGTCTCTTACCAATCTTCTTTTTTTCAGCCTTCCGGTATTTCCATATTCTGTTTACCTAAAAGTCATGATAATTGCATTATAAACCTGCAAGACTTGTGCATTTCATTTAAAATGTCAAAATAGAGTTGTGGAGTAATTGGAAACGTGTTGTTAAGAAAACAAAATGTCAAAGCTGTATTGCTGTATCCAAATAGAAAAATAGAACGGTCAAGCGAAGATCACGGAATCATTAAATTAACATTTAATATTGATGATACAGATCTGTTCACAAAGGTTTCTGTGTTTCGGGCGGTGTTTTTCCATCAACAGAAAAGGGTGGGTTTAAATTTCTCTTCCTTTCTGTCTTGTTTGACTGTTTTGTCCTTAGGCAGGTAATTTATATGTTTCAGACGTTTACTGACTATACCTGATTTTGTCTCAAGATTCTCTTGACAGATGTTACTTCAAATCGAGTACCGATTTGCAATCGTCTTGTTCTTAGCGGCAAAGACAGCTGAAGGAGCCGAAAATGATGTTTTCTTTCAAATCAAAGAAAATATATTTTTCAGCTTTGGAGAAGAAAGCCTTTTGTGGTCGGGAACGGGTTCTTTGCTTTCCTGTTCTGTTTTGTGTATGAGGCAAGCCTCTTGCAGAAGTGTAAACTTTCTGGAAAACGCCGGACTTTGTTATTTTCTTCGTGACGAAGGGCAAACAAATTCAGCAACTGGGCGGCTTTTAGAGCGGGAGGGCTCTTTTTATTTAAAAAAGGTATTTCACGTTGATTTTTTCACATGTTATAGTTCTCGGATGACAACTTGCGTTCATTTTAGCATTGTCACGACCCAGAAAACCGTTGCTCGATCTTTCCCATCAGAGGGAAGGCTTTTACACAGCAAAACTGATTACTGTTTCCATCGTTTCAAGAGACAAAAACTCTAAAAAATTTAATTTCAGCCAAAAAAAAAATCAAGAAAAAGACCAGAGCGTTTAATTCATAGCGCGCCGAAGTAATTAAAAATGGAAAATATTAAAACGCATGAATATTCTTAAAGAGCAGCATAATCAATGGAGATACGCGTTAAAGAAAGTAGTTTGGTTTTATCAGCTGAGTTGATAATGTTAATTGGCCGCCTTCAAGAGATTTTAGAGCTGACGTCTCGAGCCATGGCCCCCCTTCAGCTTCAGAAATGTTGGCCAATTTACATTATCAGTTGATAAATCAAATTATCTTGTTGTAAACCCCACCGACTTAACGCCACCGCTCCTTTCGAAAATTACCCCCTTTAGTTAAAAAATGGAGATGACAAGACCAATTACCAGAAGTTCATTTCATAATAAAGCTTATCATCCAAAGCACATAAATTGTTCAGTTGTAAGCTGAAGCCACCAACAACTGAGAGCACACAATTGCTACCCAATGAGCCTTCAAGAACTTTGTACGCCTACATGCACGAGGTATGGGTATTAACTGATATGTATTGTTTGACTCCAATGCAGGTTGACCTCCCAGGAATAACCACTTCAACCCAAGGTGAGAGTGGAAGATTAGTGTTGATATTGGTAACTAGGATACAGATTTAAACTGTTATATTTAACTCTCTGCAGCCTATCGTTAGTATGCATATTCTACAGGCATACTGGTCTCTATACATTTCCTAAGGTACTGACAAATAATTTGTTTATCGATCAGGAGCTTCGTTAGTTGGTGATCATTTCCTTTATTTTCGTGATTCTGATTCAGGGGTGATTTTGTAATGAAAATTAGATGCCAGTCATTTATAGGGGTCAAATGATAAATGAACAATTGATAGCAGTTTTTTTAGCTGTAAACCCGCAGAAAAACATGACGCAAAAACTCGGAAGTTGGCCATTGCATGGTTTTGAAAGACTGTGATCGTGATATCAAAATTGTGATTTCGTAATAAAGTTGGCAAACATCGAAAATTTTAAAACTGAGTAATACTTGCTTGAATTATCGTTGAATGGTCAGATCGATGAGCAGGTGAGGGAATAAGAACTAGATGATGAATTGGGAACTGAGAACTGGTCTTCAATACAGAAATCTTTACAAAACCAGTTTTAATCATTACAAAAACCTGTCAAAACTTTGTGATCCAATAGGTCAAACCATTCCTTCGCACTCAGGTTCAAGCCAGCATTCAGTAGTAGGTCACTCGTGCCAGACCCTCCACAGGACGAATCCTACTTCAAACTCTGGTGTCTATTGGATTGATCCTTTTGGTGGATCTCGGGCCAACGCTTTCAGGGCTTACTGTGATATGGAGACTGATGGAGGAGGCTGGACACTAGTATGGAGCTATTCCTTTACTAATTACAGTCATTTTAACAGTAAATCGAATGCGATCACTCCGAGGCCAAACTGGCCGGTGAGATCTGAAGTAGATGTTCTTATCTCCACGACTCCTCCATTAAATGAAACAGACTACAACGCCATGAACTTCTCACTCTGGAAACAACTCGGCAGACAGGTGCTCATTAAGAGCAACATAAACAACTGGCTGGTGTGTCATCCGGGAAATGGCAGCTTGGTTGATTGGCAGGAAGGTGATGTAAACTGTACGATCATCAAACACGTGACTGACCCAAGTCACGAAGTGGTCCCCTCTAAGTTTTCACCTGACCAACAAAATCGGTATGGACCGCTGTTCTATGTGAGTGAGCACTCGCGTGGCTTTTATTACTATTTTGACGGTTACACAGGAAAGCATTGGCCTACCCATGATCCTCTGGGAACAAATAAGCCCAACCAAAAGAAAAATGTTCCTGATCCACATGGCAACATTTTTATTCGAGCCGAGTAGCAAAGACACAATAACAAACTCTTGCACACAAATACTTCAAGAGGTGATTAAATTCTTAAAACTTGATTGCATTACCCGGAAAATCATTACATTACCTGGCAAACAAATGACGAAAATCAATCAACGTATCAGCTAGATGGTGTTATTCTGATAGAACTCTTAACTCCTAGCGATACTTTTTCACTGAAAACAAGTTGGACTGGAAAGAAGAATTTCGGATCAGATTTTAGAAGCTAAAGGTTCACGCTTGATTCGCTCCTATGAGATGAGCACGAGCGAGATCTCCTACTTTGCGGAACACTCTATAGAGAACATGCGCCAATTGGTAACGCAATAAAAAATGTGTAACGCAAAACAACATTTAGTTTTCTGAAAGACAGTACAGTTAACACTCTAAACGTTAAAACTGATGTTAATCTGCACAGGATATCTATTACACAATCACTTCATTAAACATGTTTAGAACTACAGTTTGCGATGTAAACCTCAGATTACTAAACAGCTGTAGACTTGATGGGGGAGGGGTAAGGAGCACCTCTACATTTGACCTAATAGAGTTTGCCCTAACGACAGCTTTAGGCTTGATGGGGGAGGGGTAGGGAGCACCTCTTCATTTGACCTAATAGAGTTTGCCCTGCCTAATAGGATTTGGTAATCATTTCGGGCTTTACAAAGGGTATGAAAAAAAACAAACATTGGTTCCAACCTAACTAAATCTATACCTAGTGTGAATCCTTCTTTTCGTTCTTATCTTGGTGATAATAACCATCCTTCTATTAACTTAAAGCTCACCACAGCTAGTGAACTGGAAAGCATTTGTGGCATGTTCGCTTCAGAGAAGGCTCCTGGCTATGACAGTATCCCAATGCATGTCACTAAGTATTCATTTCACCTTATTTCTGCTCCATCGGCAGATATTATCAATCTATCTCTGCTAAAAGGCATTTTCCCGGACAAACTTAAAATCGCCACAATTATTCCCATCTTCAAAGCAGAGGATCCAAACTTTTTTGTAAACTACAGACATATTTCTATGTTGTCTAATTTTTACAAATTTTTCGAAAAAGTCATATGCAATCGCTCAGTAGAATTTGCTGAAAAAAAAAAACGATATACTTTACCGCTGTCAGTTTGGATTTCGGAAAAATCACTCAACATCGTACGCACTAATTCATTTGGTAAATAAAATAGCTTCTGCAATCGACCAACACGAAACAACGGTAGGTGTTTTCCTAGATCATTCCAAAGTATTTGACACTCTCGACCATCAAATCTTGTTTGCCAAATTGGAGCACTATTATATGCGTGACGCAGCTCTGCAGTGGTTTAAAAGCTACTTTTCTTGCCGCCAGCAATTTGTCCAATTCAATCAAGCTTGCTCTCCAGTGCAAACCATCAAGTGTGGTGTGCCTCAAGGTTCGAGTTTAGGCCCTCTATTGTTCATTCTATACATAAATGAGCTCCCTAATGCCTCTGAATTAATAGACCCTCTGCTTTTCGCTGATGACACCAGTATCCTTTATTCTCACTCAAACCCAAATTGCTTAGAATCCTTACTTAATGATGAACTCCAAAATATTGGTGTTTGGCTAAAATGCAATAAGCTCTCAGTTAATATAAAGAAAACTAACTACGTAATTTTAAACCCAGACAGAAGAAATTTAACTCCAGCATTTTTCTCTCCTTTGGAAGTAAACCCCTACAACAATCTAAAATAACTAAATTCTTTGGGGTCTATATTGATGATCATCCCACCTGAAAACACCATATCAGCTATGTATGTAAACAAATCGCTAAATCAATAGGTATTATGTTCAGGTCTCGCTTTTTCCTATCCTCTACAACCAAACTCACTTTGTACTACACCTTAATTTATCCTTATATCGTCTATTGTAACTGCGCCTGGTCGTCCACATACGTATCTAACTTAAACAGAATTTATTACTTGCAAAAGCGAGCTGTGCGGGCTATCACCAACTCAGACTATCGAGCCCATTCCGCTCCTTTATTCTCCAAACCAGGAATTTCATATATTTCCAAGTCAATACGCTTGAAATCGCCAAATTCATTTTTTATTATAGAAATAACTTATTGCCTCCATTGCTTCCTCAATCTTTTTGTAACGAATAGTCAAATTCACAACTATGGTACCAGAACAGCTAGTAATTGTCGAACGCATTTGTGCCGTACAAATCTCAAGCAATTTACAATTCTCTACCAAGGTCCTAACATTTGGAACTCTCTTCCTGTTTCAGTCACTCGTTCGACAAACCTTCTTAGTTTTAAGACGAAAATGCAAGAGTTTTTACTTAAATAATCACTGAATTGGCCTAGCCTTCCAGCTATAACTGCTGTAAATAGATATTTTGTATTGTGTAAATAAGGCAAATGAAAGATGATGTTGATGATGATGATGAATCAAAGAGTATGTAGGTTCTTCATCCAGCGTATTAAGCAGCCTGGATGAGTTGCTGTATCACGAGTCTAAACTGATTTGTTTTCTGTACCAAAAGGCTTAATGCCACTACCGAAAGAACATAGAACACCAAAGGTAAGTGAACATTACTTATCTGACACCGGCACACAAAACATATTTAAGGAATCAAAGGTGCAAAAAATGCGTGAGAGATATTTTAGTTCGAGCTTGAAAAAGTCATTAAACACATATTACTAAATTTAATAAATGCAACGAATAAATTTAAAGTATAGCATTAGATTGAAAGGATTACTTAATGAATAGCTGATGATATTTCAATATATTTTAACATAGTAAACGAAATTTCGAGCATTAAAAACATTATTTCTGCAAATATATTCGGCTGAATTTGACTTAAAATTCAAAATGTCTACCTCTGAGATGAGGCTGTTCCATCCGTCTTAAATGTTTACGAGATCTGATGGTGACTCTGTTTTAGCCGGACAGAAATTAAGCTTTTCATTCTTACAGTTTGCATTCAAAAAATCAATTATCAATCAATGCCAGATATCTAACAGGATAGAATTTTTACTGTAGATTTAATGGTTTTCTCTTTTTAAGATGAAATAGCACATTATAGTCTTTCCGGTGTTTCCACATTCTGTTTGTCTAGACGTTATGATGATTGCATTAAAAACCTGCAGGACTTGCGATTTTCATTTAAATGTCATAATAGAGTTGGGAGTAATTGAAAATTTATTGTTAGAAAACAAAATGTCAAAGCTATATTGCACCACTCAAATAGAGAAATACACTTTCAGACGAAGATCACAGAATCAGCAAATTTACAATTAACACTAACGATGCAGATCTATTCAGAAAGGTTTCTGACCGTCGCGCGGTGTTTTTCATAAACGAAAAGCGTAAGTAAATATTCTCTGCCTCTCTGATTTTTCTGCCATTTTCTCAACAAGTAGGCAATTTTTATTTTCATATGTTTACTAAATAAAAAAAATTTGTCGTAAGATTCTCTTGACAGATGCTATTTCAAGTCGTGTACCGATTTGCTTTCGTCTTGTTCTTGGCAAAGACGACTACTGAAGGAGCCGACCATGGCGTTTTCTTCCAAATCAAAGAAAACAGCTTTTTCGGTTTCAGTGAGGAAAGTCTCGTTTGGTCTGGCAAAACTGACTCTTTGCTTTTCTGTTCTGCTTTGTGTGGGCGGGAAACTTCTTGCAGAAGAGCAAACTTTCTAGAAAACCAAAGACTTTGTCACCTTCTTCGCGGCGAAATGCAAACAAGTTCAGCAGCTGGGCATCTTTACCAGCGAGATGGTTCTATATATTTAACAAAGGTATTTGCCATTGATGATAACTCAAAACACGATAATTTTAGCACTACCACCAACAAGTTCAACCCTCCTTCCTTCCCACCAAAGGGGAGGTTTCTTCACAGCGATCATGGTTACTTTCACCATCCTTTCACGAGAAAAACATTACGCAAAATGTAATTTTTGTTTAGGAAAAACTATGAACATAACAGGACTTTGGCGTTTTATTTACATTGCTCTGTAAGTCCAAAGAAAGAGAAATATCTCTAAAGATCGACGTAAATAAATTGAGATGAGTATTCGTTTCAAGCGTTAACCCTACGTCAGCTTTAGAAACTCTTTACGGTGACAGGTATACATTAACGACTCAGTTGATAACACCAAAATATCTTGCGATACCCCACACACACGCAGCACCACAGTTTCCTCAGAAAGCATGCATGATCAAAGCAAGTTCATTCAATATCAGTTTCTTTATTCAAACACCCATAAAACGTTCGGTTAAAAGCGGAAGCCAAAAGTGTAAAGATACACTGTGCCAATGGGCCTTTAGGAATTCCTTAAAGATGCACATGGCATGAAGTATGGATGTTAATTGAGATGTTTTGTCTAACGCCAATACAGGTTGACCTACCAAAAACATCCGGCTCATCCCAAGGTAAGACTGAGACGCAAATTGTTTGAATTGGTAGCTATAACACTGATGTAAACTATCATTTAGCATTATCAACTGAGTTAATACCGTAAATTGGCTACCGCAAAGAGTTTCAAAGCCACAACGCAACGTCAGCTTTGAAACTCTATACAGTGGCCAATTTACGTTATCAATTTAGTTGATATTACCAAATTACCCTTTTATACGCTCCCACCGACGCGGCACCATTAGGAAATATTTATGAAACCTAGTTTTAATCTTTAAACATCCTGTCATCCTCTCTCTAAATTTCTTGGACCAGGTCAAACCACTCCTTTGCACTCTGGTTCAACCCGGCATTCAATAGGAAACTCGTGCCAGACCCTCCTCAGGAAATATCCCACTTCCCCTTCGGGTGTTTATTGGATTAATCCAAGTGGTGGATCTCAGGCCAATCCTTTCAAGGCTTACTGTGACATGGAAACTGATGGAGGAGGTTGGACTCTTGTATGGAGTTATTCCTTCACTAACTACCGTCATTTTAGGCGTAAATCAAATGCGATCACTCCGAGGCCAAATTGGCCGGTGAGATCTCAAGCGGACGTTCCTATCTCCGCAACTCCTCCATTAAATGAAACAGACTACAACGCCATGAACTTTTCACTCTGGAGGCAACTCGGCAGACAGGTACTCATCAAAAGCAACATAAACAATTGGCTGGTGTGTGATCCGGGAAGTGGCAGCTTGGTTGATTGGCAGGAAGGTGGCGTCAACTGTACGATAATTAAACAGGTGCCGGATGATCCGAGTAACACGTTGGTTCCTTCCCTTTTTTTTCCAAACAAGTCGCCCCAAAGCCATGGACCACTGTTCTCCTTGAGTGGGCCGTGGAACACCGTGTACTACTATTTTGATGGCTCTACCATGAACCACTTTCCTACCCATGATCGTTCCGGAACAAACTCGCCCAACCAAATGAGAAATGTTGTAACTCCACATGGTAATATTCTTATTCGAGGCTTATAGCCAAGGCAGACTGTAACAAATGAATTCTCACACATATGACGAGGGCTGATTACTTTCTTCGTTCATATCAATAAACTACCTAGCAAACAAGTGATAAGAATCGATGAAATGATCAGCTGTCTTATTCTATCTTGCCTCAAATTCTGATATGCTTATAGCAGCGAAAAGTAAGAATTTTGTACCTAATATTAAATCTGATGCTTTAGGCATTTTCAAGGGTTAGACGAACACGAGCGAAGTGTTCGCTAGGTTCATCATGTAAAATCAATTGATTGTCCACCTGGATTCCTTTTTTTAGAGCAATTTTCAATTGGGTGTCGATATTTATCCACGATTGCTTTGTCGGTTTACAGACGATTCCTCGTAACTTGAGAAAACCGAAAAAGACTCTAATTACCTTGAAACAAAAGTGAACAGCTAGAAATAAGAAGTAGAGAGTGGGGAGGGAGAGGCAAAATCATGCAATAATGCAAAAGCATGTAAAATCCAGGTATAAACAAATCCTACGGCGAAATTCCTTTCGTGAAGGCGTTGAGGAATAATTCTTAATAGATATTCCGGTGTATACACAATCAGGAACCGGTGAAACACATCGTAAAGTCCAATAACTGAATAAAAACTGACAATCTGAAAGAGAGAGGTTTTCACTATTGTGGCATTATTTGAAGAGGCCACCTCTGCGCATGCTCTAAACTTAGATGACCGGGTGGGAACCCAAGCTGGTCAGAGCATCGACTAGCCCAGAGAATGGTAGTACTGTAAATAGTGTTGATGTGTTAAGGGGAGAAATGGAATGTTCGTTGTATTCAATTGTTGGCATTTTAAGCAAAGTAAGTACTGAGGGTAACGTTTGTCTTGTAAAGTGAGACAAGTGCGTGTAATATTATCTAAGGGCATTTTATGTTATCCTAAGAACGTATAGTGTTGTAAATAAAGTTGGGAAAGGTTATGACTACAGTATGAAGGGATCGAAAGAAAAGGCGAAACTTAATAAAGATGTAATGCACTGTGATTAATGTATCCTTAAGGTGCCAGTTCGAGCTCATTACTTAATTAATGGGCTTCTGACGTCAGTCATTATTTATCGCCGAGGGTGAGAAGATGTTTGGTTGATTTACGATAAAATTCATCGGATCCCCTCAGAAGGCTCTGGTTTTGATTACATGCATTTTAACACAACACACAACGTCAGTTTTTGAACCGAATACAGGCTATGGACTAAAATTCATAGCCACCTACCACTACTGACACTTAAATGCTTACATAAGGCGCACCAGGCCTAACCTTGATCCATGTGGACATGACGAGCGCAATCAATTGAATGGGGTCGCTAAGCCTCACAGGAACAGTTTTATTCGCTAAGTTATGAACTTTTTTGTTACTACTTTTTTTTCGTTCTGTTTTGTTTTGTAATTTTTCTCCACAAATAACGTTTATGTTTAACATAATATCAGTGAGCGATAAGGAATGATAAAACAGAATTTAAATTTTGTTTCATTCACTGAGCGTTGCTAAGGGACCATTAAAAATAAGTCATAAAAGTGACAAAAGATTTTATGTTTACAAAGTTATTTGAAAACATTTCTCGGTTTGTCATACCTTGCCTGAATTGGACCTCTCCAGGCATCAAATTAATATTTCATAATTAAATTAGTTTAACTGCCCTAGGATTCCGTGCAAGGCGCGATTTCACTTAATAATTTAGTAGCTATACAAAGTTCTTTAAGGGAGTGATCTCCATTTGAATTAGAGTTGAACTGTAGCATCTAAAAGAAGGGAAATATTCGTGCGCAAGCTACAAAACAGCTTACGATCCTGCCTGATTCAGAATGGAGGTATGATTTAAGCAATTTATCACAAATTATGGTCTATGAAACTGCCTTTTATGACATAACGCTTCTCCCAATTTTGAGACAATGTGTGAAAAAACAAACTTTGTTTGAAAAGTTCCCTGCAGCGGAGAAAGCTGTCAGAACACAAAATAGTACTCAATGCAAAAACAAGCTTAAAATCCCGCGAATAGAAACAAGTATCTTTCACTGTTACGATACATGTAGCTACGTTTAATGATATCAATCCTACAAAAACAGAGAACACCTTGGTCTCACTCGAAAATACTTAAAGTGAACGAGATAAAGGAAGATCTTTTAGTTTGAATGCCAGAATTGTAAGCTGTCTAAACTAGCTTTCTCACTTTTTTTTTCATAAAGCCTACGTCAATTATGTTGCTGCTTGTCTCAACATCATTTATAACTCAAGACTTTACAAGACCACTTACACAAATTGTTTTAAAAATTTTAACATTTCTAATCATTTTTTCGACTCTTGACGCGCCAATGTTTAATTTAAAAACACGTACACGGGAAAGAAAATCTGCGAAAAAAGAAGGCAATTAAAAACAAACAATCTATGAATTCATAAATCCAAATTACAAGGGTGCATCAACTCTCGTCGTTACTTCTTTCTTTGACAGGTTATGGCGGGGATGTTTCTGTTCCTCTTGATCATCACGACAAAAGTACAAGCAGAGTTGTTTGGGTTTCACTTTCAAATCAAAGATGGCACTTCGTTCTCGAAGGAAAACACCCTTTGGACCGGAAAGACAGGCTCTATTGTGTCTTGTTCCCACTTGTGTGCGAGGCGCGAAGCTTGTAAAATTGCCATGTTTTGGGTAAATCAAAGAACTTGTTCGCTACTTGATACAGCACAAAGAGAAGAAGGCCAGAAACGACCCCAGCAAGATGACGTGTTCTACCTTGAAAAAGGTTTGGTAACATGAAATTTATTTCTTTACAACGCCTTGACTTTTTTAAAATAATTTTGTGAAACTGCAAAATGCTAAGTGCTCTAGAGATAAGAAGATTTTCATGGTAACCACTAGAACCATAAAGCGAGTTGACACCTCGTTTCGAAAGCGTGAAAAGTTTTTTGCTGTTGTCTCTTTTTCCATAGATTTTTGTTAACTTTCTTTATTTGTTGTCAGTGTTGTTCTCTTCCGTTCATTCTCTTTGTTACCTCGTGCTTCCTTGACAGTTCTTTGATTCAATTCCAACAGATCAATTTGCCTCAAGTTTCTAACTCACTAGGTAAGTAGAGCAGTCTCCATCTCAAATAGAGAGCCTAAAATTTCACAATTTCTCAATCTACAAGAACAACAAAGTTGCAGAACTAAGGCTAATGGACTCACTGCTTCGGACCCAATTTTTTAAAAGATAGCACGAAAACTCCCATTGGAAGGGATGGTAATGGGATGTAGATACTAATCAATCATAAGTTACTCTCCAGTATTTCTTACGGCTGCATGTGAGACGACATTTCGCCGGCAACCTGTGTGGGTTCTTACTTTACAACTATAAACATCGAAAAACCAAGAGTGAGTGTTTGGTAGAACGATGTGAAACGAACAAAGAAACAATGAAATAAAGAATTACTCAAAGGCAACAGAACAAGACTCCACTAAATTTTTCTCCAGTCTTGGGGTAACGTCTCCCCCCCCCCCCCCTTTTTAAAAGATGATTGGAAACTAGTTAGGACTTCATTGACTAAATACTGCTTACACTAAAGAATCGCATCGAGGTGTAGACTTCCCGCAAACAGCGTTCCATTCGAGTAGCTAATAATGAATGACGAGGTGGTCTCTCTATTTTCTCCCTCAAAAAACAAAACAAAACAAAACAAACATAATAATAAAACTAACACTAGAAATTATCTGTGCTTCCAGGCACTACTCAATCGTCAGCGGTTCCCTCGTGCCAGTCCCTCATCAGTCAAACTCCTCCTCCCCCTTCCTCGGGTGTTTATTGGATTGATCCTGTTGGTGGGCTCCAAGCTAATGCTTTCAAAGCTTACTGTGACATGGAAACTGATGGAGGAGGCTGGACTCTAGTGTGGAGTTATTCTTTCACTAATTACAGCTTTTTCAGAGAAAGTTTCAATGCAGTGACACCCAGACCCAACTGGAATGTGAAAGCTGAAGCAGATGTTCCCATCTCTTCTGACCCTCCATTACACGAAACAGACTACAACGCCATGAACTTCTCACTCTGGAAACAACTCGGCAGACAGGTCCTCATCAAGAGCAACATAAACAACTGGCTGGTGTGTCATCCGGGAACTGGCAGCTTGGTAGATTGGCAGGATGGTGACATCAACTGTCGGATCATCAAATATGTGACTGCCACGTGCAGAGAGACACTTGCACCTTCGGTATTAAAAGTGAGTACAGGCAATGGACCGAAATTCCTAAACACCCAATTTTACTATTATTTCGACGGTTACACCGGGCGTTCCTGGCCAACTAATGATCCATGCGGACAAAACTGGTCCAACCATTTGAAAGGCGTAGCTGAGCCTCATGGAAACATTTTCATTCGTTAGTCAATGAACTTTTGCACTGATATATGTTTTACATTTACAGGCAAACGAGATCTCTAGGGTCAGGGATGATCTATTTTCCCCTTTTCATATTTTCAAAGAGTTCATTAACGAAGCTCAGATTTAATTCTCATGTAGCAAAATTGTCACTCGACGCTCAATCGCGATGCTTCCCCTTCCGTTGAAACGTTTTCTGCCGGTCTCAAGGGATGACCTTCAAGTTTCCTTCTCTTTTGGACCGGATATGGCGCCATCTAATCTTTACTGTGGGTGCTAGATGGCTCCAGCTATGGCGTTCTAACGAGATGAAAACCTTCCACCTTTTTTTTAAGCAAATAGTCAACCATATACGTCGTTTTAGGCTCGTAAATTGGCAATAGCCTGCTTTGGCTAAAAAAGTATACAAAGATATTTATTCTGCTTTGACGGTTAAGAATATATGAAAGTCATATATTTGAACTGCGGATAAAAACATGAATGAAAGTTATCCTCGCAGTGATGTGCACTACTTGGGCAGTAGTGAAAATAAGGCCTGAAAAAAATTCAGGCCTGTACGGGATTTGAACCCATGACCTCTGCGCTGCACCGGTATCGCAGAGGTCATGGGTTCAAATCCCGTACAGGCCTGAATCTTTTTCAGGCCTTATTTTCACTACTGCCTAAGTAGTGCACATCACTGCGAGGATCACTTTTATTCTGCTTTATTTGTGATGAAAACGCCCCTGCAATAATCACCTCACACAAGATTATAGCGTGATATAACGCAATCCTCGACCAATCAGGGCACGTAAATCTCTGTAATCACTTGAGAAATTACATTAAAACACGATTTTCTCCAGACTATTAGAGGAGTAACAAGCGATCACATGTGGTCTAATCCTCTGCGTGAGGGAATTGCTGGAAAGGCTGTGACCAACGTTTCGACAACCCGAGGGAAAGTCACGATTTACATTTAAGGGATGTCTTTACGGGTTGTCTTAAATTTAGGGGTTGTCACTGTTGTAGATAAGGAAATGTGTTGAACAGAGTATTTCAAACCCCTTTACACCTTAACGTCAGGATGCATGTTCTCCATACTGTTTTTCATACATTTCCTAAGGATCTGACGAGGAAAATTTGTTGACCAGTCAAGAGCATCTTCAGTTGAGGATCGTTTCCTTTATTCTGACATTGTAAGGGTGATATATTAGGGGTGATAATGTGGGGAGAAATTGGAAGCCACCCACTCTTGGGGGTTAAGGAGTTACATAGTAAAACAGTTGTAAAATAAAGAAAACAGATATTCAATAGAAATGATCCATTCATGGCTGTACATGTAAATCAACAATTGAGTTTTTGTGTTTCCTAACATTATCACCTATCTTCTCTAATTACCTAAAGTCCAGTCTGTCTAACTACTAAGCACTTTTCTCTTCTTGGATGTGTTCATGTAGGGTCGTAGCCTCCATTCCACATCAGCTTCATTCTGATCAACTGTTCCAAGCTTGATTTCATAAACTGAAAGGGAAAAGGATGCAATTCTCAACCCTTTCCTAGCCTTAAGTTTGTGGTAAATGCTTTAGACACTGAACACTTTCGCAAGGATTTTAATAACTTTTTTCATAAGCGGCTGTTGTTGGCGGCTGTGCAAGGAAAAGGGGCCGTTAGGCGAAATCAAAGCGCGAGAGCCTTCTCGCAACCAGCGAGTGTTTTCGAGGAGGCCTTTTCAAAGAAGTTACTTTACGTTTTCCCTTAACCTATTTGTTCATTTGCGAGGGCAAAATCTTGTTTACGTGGAGAGGGCATCGAAGGGCGCTCAAAGTGTTGTTATCCTTTTTCCCCGACGACCAAGACTCTTTCTGGTGACCGTTTTATGATTCTAGGTCTCCCAATTATGACTTTGCAAAGAGCCGAGCTTGCTACCTTGCTTTTCCTTAGAGGATGGCACTGCATAAGTGACAAATTTTAACTCAGTTACAAAAATTACCTTTCATTTCAAATCGTGGCCCTACTTCTGCTAATTCAACCTGTCCATCGACTTTCTTGTATGTGTGGTGCCTGGTAGAAAAGAAAATTGGTACAATGTTTCAAATAAATTAATACTACACACCTACTAAGAAATTTTATACTGACTGTCGAAAGTAACAAAGGATTACTTTGGTTTTTCTCGACTTCAATTTGGTCCCGAAACTTCGCACAATCCTGTCGATGCGACACGACCCAAAACTCTCGTTATTTCCCTCAGCTGCAACCATTAAAGCTGAGAATTCTCCAATCTCTGAACTAAATTCACAATTTTCAAAGGTATTTTAAGACTAATGAATGTCAGGTATCGCTTTGTTTTTAATTTACTTCGCAATGGTCCTGAAAACTTACGCCACTTTTTCGATCAATCAGATTCAAAGCAAAAGATAATCGCGACTTGGTCACCCGCGTTTCCTCGCGCTTCAAACAGTTTCCTTGATGCCACTTTCAATTCTTATTCGTTCCTTGTGGAATTGTACTTTGTTCTTGAGCGCTTTTCTATTGAGTATCGTACATCCAAAACCAAAGGAATCACAACGGCCAACCAGAAGAAAGAAGAATAATTTTAAGAGCCAATGCGGAGAACTCAAAGTAAAAAGAACCAAACTGCCTGAAGCGCGGGAAGACGCGGGTGGCCAAGTCGTGATTGGTTTCAGTTTTGCATCTGATTGGCCAAGAATGTGGCACGAGTTATCCGCACAAAGCACCGAGCAGAGTAAAGCTATATCAATGCAATGCCGGATTACTTTCGACGCTCTTTTGTTAAATTGCTCTTCATCTACAATTCGATGTGCTGAACACCTATACAATCTCTAACCTGAATGAGATATAGTCTTCTTGGTTTGCAAATGTGATCACTCTTTTGCTCTCGTCTTTAGGAACTGGATATAAATACTTTAGAATACTTTTGACCTATTAAAAGAAAAAAAAGAGCATAATAAAAATGCCACAGCCTTTCATAATACTTATCTCTTGGTGTATCTATGCACTACGCGTGCCACATTGCAGGAGCATAACACATGCAGGTACATATCAACTTCAAAGAGATTGGCATGAAATGAAAACAACTGTCTCTGTACCGTATACATATCAAGGAGTTTAAGAAAACCACGACGGCAACGGCAACGTCACAAAAAAAAAAGGTCTAATAAGCAGAACAATGGCTCTGCGTCCCCTGCAAAACAACAACGTGAAATGACCAAACTTTGCGTTGTCTGGAGAACGTGAGCGACGACGGCTATTTTTTTTAATTTCTTTTTCTAATTTAACGCTGTGTTCCATATTCAAGTTTCGAGAGTTTTGACAGCGAGAAACAACCTAAATGACTTTAGAGCGTCGCGAGATTCGTAAGTAAACCATAAGTTCACTTTTTAATCGACGTTGTCCACGGCGTCGACGTCGTCGTTTCTTTAACTCCCTAATCACACATATCGTGGTGTTATATGAGGAAAGTGGGATAATCCATCAAAAAATGGGCAAAAGTGTTGCATAACTCAAGGCTGTCATTAGGAGCCCGTGAGTAGTGGGAACCTGCTGGCTGTAAGATAATTTTGCCCCCTGCACTTTGTGAATTGTGATGAAGGAAAAGAAAAAAAAGTAATTTTGAACTGATTCTAACATCAACATCTGGCTGAAAAAAGGACTGAAGTATATCCCAGAATGCTAGAAATCACGTCTAAGAGATTTACATGTATAAATTTATATTTTTCATGAGCTAGAGCACCCCGTTCGGCTTGTTTAAAGCTAAGTTAAGATAACCCTAGGACAGTGTGAAATCTGATTTCAGATCTGCAAGCTTTCAAAGAAAATTCAGTATACTTCTTTTGGTCAACAATTTAATGATAGGATGCTCCACACAGAATAGAGAAAATAACCCCAAAAGAGCTTTTGAACAAAGGAATAAAGAGACCTGGATAAAAATTTAATCTTGGGTTAGCGCTAGTTGGCCTTCGAACAACTGGGCCCTGATTATTTCCAAACTTACCCCTTTCACTCTTTATTCCTTTGTTGTTGACTGAAAGAAGTATACTGAATTTTCTTGAGACGTGATTTCTAGCATTCCGGGATATATTTCAGTCCTTTTTTTCAGCCAGATGTTTATGTTGGAATCAGTTCAATCAGTTTTTCTTGTCCTTCATCACAATTCACAAAGTGCAGGGGGCAAAATTATTTTTTAGCCAGTAGGTTCCCACTACTCACAGACTTAGCGCTAGTTGGCCTTCGAACAACTGGACCCTGATTATTTCCACACTTACCCTTTCTCCAAGTTTCGAATTGAAGTTATGAAAAATCAAATGCGGGTATGCCTCTGACATGGTGCCAATTTTAGGAATATCATGTCTCATGACTGTGTTTGATAAGGTGAAATAAGCCGTGGGACCAAATGGGAGATGGGAAACAACCAGACCATCTGCAAAGGAATGTGGTGCAAAATTGTTAACATCCAAATTCTTCACACAATATTAACACATTATCCAGCAAAATAGCAATAAGAACTGACAAAAGCATCAGATAGGACACCATCTTAGCAAAGCTTTTGTAAAAAAAATAATAAATTTAGAGATAATCTTGTCACCTGCCCTTCATGCTGAGGGTGTGGGGGTTGCACGAACTGATGTGATTTTTAGTTTAGCTGTGATAGGAACATAAATAAAAGTAATGGATCATGCATGTTGTCATATCAAGAGATGAATCGACCACTGAAGTCAAGCAGGATTTCTTCAAGACATGATGTATTTTCAAGCTGATATCACCAAAGAGGTATCTTTGCTGTATTGATTTGCTGAATAGTAACGAGATTTCTTATGGGATACAATGGATTTTTGTGTTTGAACAAAACTACCTTTAGTTAATTGGCTCTGTAACTGCATATATTTTCTTTGAAATAGCTGGTAAAATAATTATTTGAAGAGCTGGTTAAAATAACCAGTTCCAAGCTTTTAAACAGAGCCATGCCAGGCCAGGGTTTTAACAGTCTCTTTGCTAGCCTCATCGAGGCATCAACATATACTTGTGTGAATAGGGGTTAATAAATTCTAGTTTGCAATTAAATAGCAAATATCTGCAGTACTGGTTGAAGAATACTGCTAACTGACAATACTCAAAGAATACGTTAAAATGAACCATTAAAAAATATCTCAAGTTCATTCACTAGCCAGCTCCAATGAATGAGCACTCAGAAAAGAAAAGATGTTAATTTTCACTTTGACAGGTCCTGCATCAAAAGAATTTGAAACATTTTGTAATAAAAAGGGAAAACTTTCCAAGGCATACCTGGTTCTCCTCTGTGCTCATGAACCAATATTAAGTCTGTAACTTCATTAGCTCTACAAGCCTGAATCAGTTGACTCATCACATAGTTACCCCGATTCAATCGCTGACTGTTAGGAAAAATTAATCGTAGCTCCTGTGGGGTAAAAGAAATAGGTGTTAAGAAGTATAAGATACCAGTTTAAGCAATAAAAATTTATTATCAGTAGATCTAACTTATAGTGCACGCCATGATGGAAATAGGTGTTAAGAAGTATAAGATACCAGTTTAAGCAATAAAAATTTATTATCAGTAGATCTAACTTATAGTGCACGCCATGATGGGTCAATTACACTTGTCCACTCTGTTAAAAGGACCACTTCAATTTAAACCTGTTTTAGTAGCCAAGCAATATGTGTATTTTTATTGTTTGCCTTTATATAGCACCTTTTTCAATAGAAAAATGAAAATCATTTTGGTAGTTCATCTGTTTTCTTTGAGTTTGGGATTGTATCCTGCTAACAAATTAACAAAAATTTCAAATTGACTTGTTTTACTTTCAATGCAAATCCAACAGTTATAACCATTTCAAACGACTTGAAATCCAGCCTAACAAGTTGTTGGTCCTGAGTTTCAATCACTTGATTTTCTTGACAAAAGTAACACAAATGAGTTCTAGAACTACCAAGACCCAAGGGATACACATGCTGCAGTTTCAACTAAAAGCTAGTCATCAGTAGCCTTCCACTGCCTGTAAGATCTCTCACTGCCGTCTGTTTAGCCAGGGAGCATATTCTTATCTTTGAATTTTCCCTTACAACACAGCTTTGTTTTGCACCATTGGCACCCACTTCTGCAAAGTGTTATGGAAACCTTGCACGTGTCTGTTCAATAATACCATAGTTATTACCTTAGCAAACTGTTTCAGCCTTGAGCTTGGGCTGTGAGATGTTGTTATCATTATCTTGGGATCTCGCACTCCCGCCCAGGCATATTCATCATCCTGGTGAGAGCCAGTCTCTAAACATACACAAGTAAACAACTGATTACCATATTATCCTTTTGCAAACAGTCGGTACAGTAAAGGATTCAGAGGGAGGATCTGAATGTCTAAACCCCCTCCTCCACCCCCCTTGTCAAACCTGCAGATTCTTTAACCCTTTCACCCCTTAAGTGATTAACATGTAACTTCTCCATACATTAGATTCATAAATTATCCAGAAAACAGGTAATAAGCATATTCAAATTTATCAGGTAGTTGTTATATTGATCTAACACCAAATTCTCATCCCTGATTTTAAAAGAATGGATAGCAGCTAGCAGGGAGAATTAACAATCAGATCTTGAAAGTTAAAATGTTAATGAAAAGTTTGGTCACAAGTGAATGACATAAACACTAGATCATTTCAGTTCAATCTTAACATCTCATTATTGTGTGTGAAATTAAAGAACAATATTTTGAAAAGATTTGTGGATCACTGTCAGCATCTGAGCAACTACACACCTACCCCTCCCCCAAACCAACAACAGAAAACTGATGACCAGTTGGGGTTAAGGTTGGGTTAGGGGAGGGGAGGGGAGGGGTAAGGGTGCAGTTGCTTATGTACTGATTCGTTTTTATTCCCTGTTTTTGCTATACAGAACCTGTCAACAAAAACAATAATAAAACAGTAATTGCTATCAACACTTATTGTTTAAACAAATCACAGCAACATCAGTATTCTCACCTTCATGTTTCTCATCATCAAATTCAATGGCCTTTCTTAGTGCAGCTTCATCCTTCCTCAACTCTGTTGGAATTGGCTTTCCCTCTGGAAAGGCAAATAAAGAATGACTTGACATTCTATGCTAAAAGTAACTTCAGATGAGAGTATGCAACTAAGCACCAACATTCTTGACCTCATTATCATAAAAATACAAACTGTTGTTGTGTGCAAGATCAAAAGCATGCACAGGTGGTTGTTTTTTAATTAGCCATGATATCCAAGGCTGTAGTATTTCATCCAGTGCACTACTGAACTGTTCTTACCACATTTTGACATTTGTGATTTGTTACTGAACAGACGTAATACAACAGGAAATCTGTTTGTTAAACAATAACTAAAATCAGGATATTTGCATTATGTACCATGAGTGTGTTCCATGTAGGTGTTCCAAGAACTAAGACCATCACTTCGCTTGTCTGCAGAGTATGGCAGATGCCCGCGTGATTTTATCCCCTCTTTTCATACATTTCACACGGAAGAATTTCCTTTGCAATTGCAGGCACGAGTTTTGGTTGAGTTCTGCCATACTCTGAAGACCTTGCATTTCAAAGACAGCGATTTCGATAAAAGTTAAGACAAGAATATAGACTTTCATTTCTGTCATAGATCGTGAAATACCTTCATATTCAATGAAACTTATGCATGGTACATTTCTCGTCGAATAAAAGCTTCCTTCGCTTACCTTCCAAAGCAGTCTTCAACTTTTTCTTTCTCTCATAAGTCACTCGTTCCTTGTCCTCGGTGGACTTTCGATAAAGGTATTCTCTCCTGAGCCTTGCCTGTATCCTTAACTGCTTATAAACAATAAAAAGACCCTAATTAGTTTGGTTAAAAGAGCAAAATATGCGAACGTAAACATCAAAACGAAACACACGTGTAAAACCCACCATCTTAGATCTTGTTCGTCTCCAGGAACGCGCGGATAAATTACCGCTTAGCAGCCAGGCCAGAATGGATATTCCCTGATTTTTGTTTGGTTTTGGTTTTTTTTTCTCTTTAACCGATTTGCTTCCTAAAAAATTCATGATTTCACGAATGTTTTGCTCTTGTGTTTATATGTTTTTCCTTTACAATGTCAGATTTTGTGTGACTCTAGCCCAGTTGCTAGGGTTGCTTGAACGGGACAAAAATAGCTCATGAAAAACATTTTAAATAATTGATAAACTCTCTCTATCTAAACAATCTCTTATTTTAGTTTGTTTCTTTGTATCAATTTGGAGGCAAGAAACTAGGAGCTTTTAATCGCTAACGTCCACCTTGAAAGATGTGTCGAGAAGAATTTCGTTTGCGAAACTTTAAATTATGGCACCCGATCCTGCGAGATTTTACACATTCCCGGGTAAGTTCAAATATTGATCTGTGGTCACCTCGATGATTATTTACTAAACAATTACACAAGATCTGGTGCTCTGGGCAAGAGTGGGTAATTTTACACGGTACGTGAGTCTGTGCAAACTTATTCGGATGCAGGACTGATCTACTGATAAATTCAGATTTACTAGCACTGTTTGCCATCGTTAAAAGACCGGCAAAAAAGGTTTATTTACACCTACCCATCTATCACTGGCAACAAATAACAAAATTGTATTGTGAAGTTTATGAAATCATTCAAAGGCGAAAAAGGAGATTGAAAGATGGGATTTGAAGTGGTGTAGTCGGAGTGCCAAAAAAATATGGCCTACATTTCAGCCTCAGTTCTGGGCTCGTATCGCGATGAGCAAGTTTTTGGTTGCTTGGAAGGAAAACTGATACTTGCAGGTGGTATGGGTAGAGGTATCTGCCTGTATCTGTGATAAATGCGTGTGTCTGGGGTTTTATTACACTCCAGACGTCAAAAATGCTTGGTTATGGCGTTTCCTAATCATCTCGTAGTAATGGCGCTAAATCAGCGAAAAAAAATAAAAGATTGCAAAAAAAAATATAAAAATAGACAAATTGAAAAAATACATTGAAACAGAACAGGTGCTGTGCTAAATTGCCTACGCATTCAGATTTCAAGCAGCCATTGGAATCAAACAGGGACGGTGGAATACAAAGAGGGTGAAGTGTAAGAACATTTTAAGAAGTCTCGTAGACTACAAAATCATGATCACGAAGATAAGTCTTTCGTGAGCCACGCTAATTATAAGGCACTTTCGAAACGAATTTAGGTAAGCAAAGGAGCTCACAGGTTTATGGTCACACCACGCCACTGTTTTACAGTCGCGCATGGAAAAATAGCTTCTCGTCCTATCATAATATCTGTTACCTGGAACTCTGTAATAGTTAAATAAGTTCCTTGTTTGCTTAGAAACCACCTAGGGGAGAAGGGGTGGGGTATGTGGAGGATTTGGAGGATTACATGACTCCCAGGGGGAACGGTGGGAGATTAGTCATCGCTTATGGAGTTTACACGGAGGACTAAATAAAATTAACCATTAACTTGAAGTGCCAATGAAAGGGGATAATAAGAATAATAAAGAGCCCTTTATCGGGATATCCCCTCCCCCGTCCCCTCCCCCTAGGAGATAAATAACGATCTATCTCTGACTTAATTTTTTTTTTTTTGTTAGTGGCTGTCCTTGCCCTTTTTCCTTGCCTACCGTTTGGTTGTCTCTGGTTACAATTTCGCCTGGCTTCTCTACAACATTTACCTCTATCGGGCTAAGCTGTTCATTTTCCTGACAAATTGGACTTACCTCATCCTAAACCTGTTTTTCCTGCAAGCCACATCACTCTCCCTTTGCGCTTTTTGTAACGAATACCGAAATAGCCGTGGAACTCACCCCAATACTAACGACAAACCAGAGTCGAGCGTCGCGGTCGAGATGGGATCTGGTGACGACAAACCCGAAAGTAGTGAAACCGCGACTGAAGTAGCTCACGATGAAGATGCTCTGCGGTTTCATCACAAATTTTTTTGGCTTCTTTACATCATCAGTGCCAACGCAGGTTTATTAGTGACCGTAGGGTACTGGACAGTGCTGTATGAAGAAGACGAACCAGTCGACCTGAACAATATAACCAAGCACGCCCTCAATTCCGTGTTCATGGTGATTGACACATTCCTTAACTCGATCCCAGTACGCCTCTTCCATTTTATATACGCCCTGGTTTATACCTTCGTATACTTGGCCTTTACTGTGGTTTATTGGCAGCTGGGCGGCACTAACATTCAAGGGCAGCCTCATATCTACGAACTACTTGATTACAACAACTTCGAAGCGTCCACTGGCTGGCTGGTAGCTTTTTTTCTTCTCCTTGTTCTGCCAGTTTTACAACTGATGTTGTTTGGTCTCGTCAAGTTGAGAGATTGCCTTCGAGGAACACAACACAATGACTAAATCTCTCCTTACATTTCCTCTCTTGAAAAGGAATTTGAACAGTTGCCTCTTCCGATTGTACTTCTATAATTCCATTTCTTTCAATAACCTTTTCCATAAGCGGCTGCCAGTACAGTATAATAGGAGGCTGTGTCCATAAAAGGCCCGTTAGGCAAAACCTAAACACGAGAGCCCGCATGCAGGCGAAACAGCGGCGGCGATCCGGCGAGAGGTCTTAAGGCTGGCTTTCGCTAACGCATAAGCTCAAGTACAAGCATAAGTATACTTATAAGCATTCGCATAACAATTTAGAGAAACAAGTGAGAACGCTCACAGCATAAGTACAGGCTTAACTTAAGCACAGAGTGCTCTTTCAAGCAAGCTCCAATTGTATTCGCCCTACGGAAAGGATAAAATGAGATATGTACGAATGTCACAGTCGGTAGAGGGCGGGGTGGGGGGGGCTATCATTTTCAAACGATAAAATTGACACGTATCTTATCTGGAAGCATTATTAGAGCTTCCTTACGTTGGTGTTGGGAATATGAATGGAAATAGCATATAAGCATAAGCCATTCAGTTAAAAAATGTTGTAAGCATTAATAATTTCCTCTTTCGATGGCGGTCTTACACATGGCCTCCTTGAAAAGCAGGTGTTTTCTTTTCATCTCAATTATTTTCTCTTAGATTCTAATTTAGTTAGGAAGTTAGTTTTCTCGGAATGTAAATTTAATGTACCTGAAGGAAATACCGTGTATAAATAAAGCTACCTTACCTTACCCTACCTTTGTAAGTAGAGTAATTGTTATCTTAAACTGGGAGAAAACAGTCCATTTGACCTCGCAAAAGTTTGTACTAAGCTGTTAGTGTTTATAGTATATTATCCTATCGCGGGTTCGACTCGCGCTCACACCTCGCCACCGGATGTCCTCTGACGTAACCTGAGACGTGACTTGACAGAGCTATTACGTCACAATAAATAACCGGTTGCAAGGCGCGTGACTTTGAGGACCCTAAGCTTATTAACATTTCTTGTTAATTCACAAACCCACGGATCAGATAAATCTATTTGACGTGACAATCACTGTGCAAACACTTGTTGGTTGTCAGCCTGTGAACTACGATCCCGAACTGAATTCAAGCAGTTTCGAAAATGTGTGGGGAAGAGTTTAGCCTGAGAAATTTTAAATTTTGGCATCCATTTCAACGAGACTTCTCGGAATCGAGGGTAAGTTGAATAAGAAGCAAATTACACATTAATCTAGGCATTGAATTATGAACAGAGTGCATTAAAAATGTGGCAAGAGAGCTCACTTTACTATTTCCAAAACTCAACAGACTCAATCAGTTTCGTACATTATTTACAAAATAGAGATCGTACGAAATTGAAAGGGTGTTCATTTTGAACAATTTCGGTAATATTTTCATTAGAATTCTAACTCGGCAGCTTTGCCAATCTCTCCCTAAAAGATCCATATTTGTCTCAACCTTCAGTAATTTAGGCCATCTCCATAAAATTATTTTCATAATCTAACCTATCTTAAACATTTCCTGGGAAAATCAAGGAGATGGAAAGGACGTCCATAAACCTCGCAACTTCGTTATTGTTAATAAAATTTGCATTTCAAATTTCACTAGAGAAATTATAATCTGTTTCTATTTATATATCGCCTACGCTTGGATCAGAAAACAGCTGAAGAACAGCTAACAAACTAATGCCCATAACCTAGCTTTTCCTGAGTTTAGGCTTTCTCTCCTTTTTTTCATCTTCTTGACGAACCAACCCAACCGCTCTAACTGTAAAATTGCATTCTTAAGGCACTTCGTTGTCAAGGTGATAAAGCTGTTTTCTCGAAATTTCGAAAGACGTGCAAATTAACGAGACAACTTTATGAAAAACATCTTAAATATCTAACAGATTGTTCCTATATCTACAACGCTATATCGCCACATCGGGAAGACCAAATTTCAGAGTTCTATATTTCATTGTAAGATTTGTGATCGAAATTCGCCACTGAGATCAAAGATTTTTCACTCTAGGCACTCACTGAGGTGACTTCGAGTTACTTTCCTCAACGGTATTAATTTCGGAAGTGATTTCAACCTTGACCTCATATATGAAGGTGTAATTAGTTTATCGGATTATCAAAATATTGGCTATTTCAAAATTCCCAGCCATTCAAAACAAGTCGTTATCGTGATTTTTTCTCAATATCAAAGGCGGGCTACATAGAAACATTTTGAATAAGCAATTGGAAGGAGAGAGGTGTGATCCAAATGTTCCCCCGACTGTAGAAGAAAATGAAATATACTTTTCCTTAACTCCATACGCAAACAAAAGGATTTACGACTGAGTGAAATCTTTTTACAGACAAAAGTGTAGCATTGCAATCCTTCTTCGCCACTACAGCTTTACACTCTGATGGTTTCGAGGTTTTCGTGCTCAGCTTAAGTTAAAAGAAGTAAAAAAACAGCTGGAAAACTTCAGTGATGATACGACCAAAAGAGTTCACATTTACATCTAAAGTTGCCACGCAGGACCGAAAAAAAGACTCAGAAAAAAGGAGGAACATGCCAAAACATGGGAGTATAAACAGTTTATATGCTCTTGCTCAAGGTCAAGTACTAAGGTTTCAATTTTCATTCCATATCCCGCCAAAGCCAACATCTCTGTCCTTTAATTGTATCGATAATAAATGATAAGAGTAACTCTTTCAATCCCAAGATCTTATTTTTAATTCTCCCCTCTAGCTTCTACACATATCTTTATGAATTGGTAACGAGAATTTGGTGTTAAATTAAGCTAACAACTTCTACCTGATAAGTCTGAGTATTCTCATTACCTGGTGTCTGGATTATGTATGCGTATTGTGGCGAGAAGTTACGTGTTTATCACTTCTGGGAGTTAAACGGTTAATCATATTGCGTTCTATCTGCTTTTTCCTTCTTATTAGTGGCTATCCTTACCTGTTTTTGTGACGTACCGTGTGATAGTCACTGCCTACAACCTTGGATGGCTGTTCTACAACATGTACCTGTTCGGAGCCAAGCTTTTTATTTACCTAACAAACTGGACTTTCCTTATCTTAAACATCTACTTTGTCTACGCAACTACTCTATCCTGTATTGCCCTTTACAAAGATGTAAAGAAGCAGAACGAAGCTGTTCCAAAAGCAAGCGGCAAGGACGGACCAGATGAATACATAGAGATTGGGACTGGTGACGACTCTAATCGCACCAACGCCCGCGAAGTTGATAATCTGCGGTTGCATCATAAAATTTTCTGGGTCATCTACGTCATCTCAGCAACAGCAGGACTATGGATTACCGCTGGATACTGGACCATTCTCTTCGAAAACGACACTGTCGATGCCAATAACATCACAAAGCATGCGCTCAACTCTGTTTTCATGGTGATTGACACTTCTCTGAGCTCGATTCCAATCCGCCTCTTCCACTGGGTGTACGCTTTGTTGTACTTAGTCATATACACTCTTTTCTCGGTTTTCTATTGGCTGGCTGGAGGTACCAATAATCAGGGTAAACCTTACATCTACTCTGCGTTGAATTACGGTGATTTCCCGACGACCACCGCAATTCTTATGGTGGTTTTTCTTCTCGTGGTTCTGCCGATTTTGCATCTGATTTACTTCGGTTTAACTAAGTTACGAGATTATTTCTATAAAAAGTATAAAAGCCAATGAAAAAATTAGGGAACACAATATTGTAGACTGACTATCATTATAACGATAATGAGAACGACAACAACAACTTGTGAGGGTACTTTTCAAAAACGTTCAAAAGGCACATAGGCACAATACACGCTTGGCTCAAAACAGACTTATAATCTCCAAAACTAATAGGAATTTTATACATCTGATTTCAAGAACCATAAATATGTGATACCCTTGTTGCAAATAAGGATTCCTCTTTCTCTCTACTTTAACAGCACACCATATATATGTAGATAATTATCGATCCTGTTTTTGTTATTTTTGCGTAATTATACTTTGTTTGTGTACGTGTGAATGTAACTTGTGTGGTTTGTACCCACCTCATGATTTCTACATATGTTTAAATGCATACTGGCAGTCAGTTTCCTGAAACATTTACACCCTAACATCTCCATGCATATTCTCCATACTGTTCTCTATACATTTCCTAAGGTGCTGAAAAGGAGAATTTGTTTATCAATCAAGAGAATGTTTAGTTGGTGATCATTTCTTTTTTTCTCACGACCTTACTGTGTGATGGGGTTATACTATTGGGAGAAATTAGATACTACTCACTCTTACGGGCTAAGGGTTTAAACCCGTGGTTAGTATTTTGGGTCTCGGTGCCCTTGCACACTAAGTGTAGATTAAAATTTATATGATATGGTTGTATTAACATGTTATGTGGTACAGAAAAACTTTGATGTTGTTGGAAATAGCTAACGACGATGATGGGAATGATAGAGACATTTATTTATACACAAAGTTACAACTTAGCCAATACTTTGCATATAGTCGCCGGTCGTATCTGATAGCTACCAAAAATGAAAGTGGAAATATTATATCATGTAAAGGAATCTTTTGAATAAGAGCTTCAGCTGAGTTATGAATCCGCAGGCTATAAAAGGTTTTGGTAGATGGTTTGATGATTGTCGACTTAGAAGACTGTTTTTACATTATTTCATTTAAGAGTGAGAAACCAAAGACAATATTAAATCGCCTTCTTCAATATTGAAGCAATATTGAATCGACTTCTTCACCCACATGTAGGTCTTGAAGATTTAGCTAATATTTTCTGAGATTCTCAATCTTACATTTGAAAAATAGATCTTTAAGTGAGATCGGTTAATTAGCTAGATGCTCTAAAAATCGTCTTATATGTTCAGCTCAGTAGTTGACCTGCAGATGTGATTGCAGAGATTTGTTTTTCTAGATTAATAAAAGGTGTTGGAAACTGTACGATACGTTGATTATTCCTGTTTGATTGACATTTATAACGAGTTCAATGAATGCGCTATGAGCGAAGTCCATCAAATAACGATTTTAATTAAGGTACTGGGGTTCTTTATACGTACGAGCCCAAACACGATCTAATTACAAGTTATCTTACAGATAAATACCATGTCGTCGTGTGTGTTCTGAAATAATTGACGTCAAAATGTGCTGAGAACAAAAGTGTAGTACAAACCATAAGCTCATAATTAAGTCGAATGCAAGGCGCAGCCGACAGAGTGTGTCATTGATGTTCGTATTATGCACAATCCCAAAAAATTAACCGGTGTTCCACTTCACAATTCCCATGTTATTTTCTCTTGACGCCTTTACATCACACTTTATGACAAGAAGACCTCCTATTCTCGAATCTGTGTATTCATTATATCAAGGTTTTCCAGATTGTAATACCCTTAACACAGCAGGGTTCATTTCGCTAAAAAAGACTTCGGGCTTGCCCTTTCTTTGTTTGCTTTAGTTCCTTTCATTTCGCTATCTTTTTTAGTTCTGTTTTTTTATATAAAAAATAACTCTTTGTTAGCATGTAGAGTGGTATGTTGCTAGTACCAATCAGATCGCCGTATTTGGGTATGTATCTCGCACCAATAAGATTGCCGCTTAAAGGTATGCATCTCGGACCAATCATATCACAGCATTTGGATATGGTGCATCAATCAGAGCGTGATCGGGTATGTATCTCGCACCAATGATACCACAGCTTTCTTACAAATGATGTCATGAAACCAGGTGACTGTGCACAAAGAATGACATAAACCATAAACTTTGGGCTAGTTTTGATAAGTGTAATGATTTGTGTCCTTATCAAGAGCCTCGTTGATTAAGGTCGAGATTTATCGGGACATGAAAGGTTCGCAGTTAACCTCTTTGTGTCATTTTTAAGTTAAAAGGTGTTTTATCGGCTCTTTTACTCACAACTTACACGTCAAACAACTTACATAACATCACGTACCATGAAAACAATGTTCAAAGTCCATTCAGAACATACCCAATCATTGCACTACATGAACACTGGGCAATTTTTCACGCGCCTGAACTGTATTCCACCCAGCAAATTCCATTTTGCCAAATTATTCTCCGCTCCATCGCTCGTCATTCCCCTGTAAATAACCTGCATTTTATCACGTATTTCACACACAGTGGGCAAAATTCAGGTAGGCAATAACCAATCGGGGAGCAATCTTTGAAATATGATCCTCTTCTCTTGCTCGATATACTTCACTTATTCGAGATTGCAATATGTCTTTGGCTAGGGTCTATTGGAGATACAACAGAGTTTCAGTTTGCTTTTCGTAGTAAAATTACCTGGAATTTTATTTTTGAGGCAAGTAACTGTAGACGAATAATTTTGATTTTCTCTCTGTCAGAGGAACTGCAGTAAGCGTAGTCTCTTTCGCAACATTTATTTGGTCACATTACACAACGCGCTCTCTCTCAACATGACGTTGTGCGACGACACCAAAAAACGACTGCGAGGGAAACAGCAAAAAGTGTGGCACCGATGCATTTTATTTTTGCTTAGGCCATTTTTTTTCTCCGTTTACTGTCGTCCGACCGACCCAAATTTTTGGCATTAAAAAAAAAAAAAAAAAAGAAAAAAGTAACGACGTTGTGAAACAATTTTCACTTTAAATAATTCTTTTAATCTGAAAAATGAGTACAGTAACAGCATAGAGAAAAACAGGAACAAAAACAGGAACACTTTTTACAGTATATTGTACATTTTGTTAGTCCAAATACGTAAATATTCACTTTTCACGTCATCCTCGTTGTTAATCAACTGAGATGATAATATTAACTTTAAACGTAATCCTGCTCTTTGATGCAATATCCGATGAAGGATCCTGTAACTTGAAGTTACCAATCGAGTCATTCAGTCTCACGGCTACGAAGTCTGTAGGTAATCGCTTACCAAGTTCTTAAAACCAACCCGGTACGAAGCCGTAATGTTTGATATAACCAGGACTTCCTTTTCAAGCATTTGTTGAAAAGTGAGGGATGCTGGTGTGGCGCATAGGAGTTTAGGTGGTCGATCCTTTTTCCAAAGTTGTCATAATTTTACAATAAAATCAACCAACCTTTCCGCCATATTGATTTTGGGTTCATGTCTTGTTGTTTTCAGACTGCAGGGGTTATAGGCCTCCAATTCAGATACTTCTTGTATTTGTTTGTTCTTTTTTTTCTTAGTTTTTTTTTTTTTTTTTTTTTTTTTTTTTAATGGGGATGGCCTTTCAAGTATTTAGACAGTAGACCACAAAATACCTTTGCGAGTTCATATAAATCAGTTTTTTCCTCTCTCTTAGTTGAAGTAACGCGATATTTTCGTCCGTTTAAAAGTTACACAGTGTCCCATCTCAACCCGCCCAGCCGAAAAAAAAACTCTTGTATGCCACGCATGCCTATGTTTATTTATATGCGGTCACGAACGTCTCACATTCGTCAATTCATAATGTACTGATTTATTTGAACATGTAAACAGTCAATAAAGCAACAAAAATGACGATATAAATTGCACGTATTTGATGCGATTTTTACGAACAGCGATTAAAGATTAGAATAGATACCAGTTTTATAGAGGATCAAGCTGATGCGAAGGAAACTTCGTCGCTCTACAGCACTGATGTCGTAATATTGCGTGCTGTGCGTGAGAAGCACATTGGGGCATCAAGTGACGTAGTTCTACTTGAATGATGTCCGGCTGCCGCTCAATTTTTATGTAAATTCACTCGCCTACGTAAGAAAAAAAAACATTAAAAAGTATTGAGCACCTCGCCGAAGCAAGTTTTTCCCCTGTTTATCTCTAGCTGATCACTGCTGATTTCCACAGCTAGAGGAAACTTAAAAATGTGCGGGAGGGAATTTCGCTTGAGAAATTTCAAATTTTGGCATCCAATCTATCGTGAGTTTTGCGAGTCTCGGGTAAGTTTTGTAAGTTGTAAAGTACATCTCATCTAGGTGCTTTATTCAAGACAATGCATCTTGGAAAAAAACATCGGGCTGAAGCATAAGTCATAAAACTAGGAATTTCAGAGTAAGAAAGTGGAGAGATTACAAACTATACTGCCTACAATCTATTTTCATTGATAACGGAACTGTTATTAGGTATCGAACCCTGTCGTGCACAGACTTTGTTTACTTGATCTCTATGTAAGAAGGCGACCGCCCTTTACATATTGTTGCAATTTTGAACATGTTCAAATTCATGTAACAGCAGTTGTATTAGTCTCTCGCACACAGGTTGTAAAAGATCTTTTAACGTCTCATCATTTCAAATTTTCAAGATTTACACCAGCAATATGGTTTTATTTATGGCTTGATCGACTCCAAACCAGGATTCGCAAACTGTAACACGTTACGGTTTGTGACATCAAATTGAAAACCTAATTGGGAAAAATGCAAATTTAAAATCACTTCACGAGTGAAAGAAAAACAGAGCTGGTGTTTTAGCTTATTATCATCTAGCGTACGTTTTAAATCCTGTTGGATACTCTGAAACGACGATTAAAATTTTCAAGTTGTGGACAGTTGAGTACAATGTTTTCTATGTCGATACACTTCTAGCTTCTTTTAACAATTACATGGCTGTTATTGAAATCCAATGAAAGAAATTACACCTTTATCGACCCTGTGATGGTAGAGTAGGTGTTTTTCTTAACGTTAGTGTAAGAAATATTGGCTATAGTGACGTAAAGTGCATGTGGAATAGATAAAGAAATATTTCGTGAGGTTGGCTCATAGCAACAGATAGTTACATCAAAACAATTTCAAAAGCAACTAGCAACCACGGCACACTGTGAGACGTTTACGCCATTTATTTACCAGCTTCTGGAAATATCAATGACTCAACTGAAAGGAGACTTTTGGAAAAATGAGACGGCAATTCACTCAAAATTATTCGAAAAAAGTTTATACGAGTAAATTTTATCTAGTTATTAAGCACCTTAAGCAACAGACGTCCCCGGCCTCACGAAGGCAACCGGAAACGTGAAATTTCTTTGTAGTCCTCACTGCGCATATACAACAAGTTGTGATTTGCCGTTGAATACGAGAACGTGATCACTTAATCTTTTTTATGATCACTTTTAGATTACTTTCGGACTTCAATTTGGAAGCTAGGTAAAATTACATGCATTATTAGGCTCATTTTTTGAAGTTTTTAGCATGCTAAACTAGTTTCTAGCTTAGCGGTTGCTTTCATTCAATGGAATAATTAGTTGTCTTTTCCGATTTTTCAATGTATAACCGGTGGATTGTTATAGCTTGAAATAATATTTCAGTCATTTTTGTAATTCCTTCCTCTTGGCCTTTCATTTAACATAGAAGCTTTTAAATCGACTAAAATTAATTTTGTATTTAGTGTACCGGGGGAATTAATCGCCATGTTCACAAGCAGACAAATGCGCGCTGCTTGTACACACGAGGTAGTTGCGTTCTTCGCAAAAAGTTTTTTTCCGACACTTGAATCAAAATAGCTAGCAAAAATAATGAATATACAACTGATGGCAACTGATCGCTTTAACATTACACATATAACATGTAAAACAATTTCTGTCTTTGATTGTTGGAAACTGTACGATACGTTAATTATTCTCAATTTGATTGACATTTATAAGGGATTTCGTTTATTTATACATAACTAAGCCAACCTGTGTATGGCACTGTTCCACGTGCTTACAACGAGACGTTGAGTGTGTTTCCTTCTTATAAGCCGAGAGTTGTGCGTGGGAGTCAACCGAAGCGTAGTAGCAAAATTTTTGAATCAAGCGAATAAATCGTGAGTTTATAAAGAAGCGTGATACAGCTTTTTTCACGTTTTCGACATTGACATGCCAAGACAGAACTCTTTTCAGCTTTACAGTTTGTAATTTTTCGCTATAATAATTTAAAAAAAGGGATGTGTCTATTATAAGAAAAACTTTAATAGTATAAGGCTCAAATTCGTCGGGTTATTTTTCATATAAAGGGTATGTTTAACCCGTAGATGGAGTGGACAGAAAAAATAGATAATTTAGTGTTAACAACTGAGTTGAAAACGTATTCGACTCAGTTGTTAACACTAAATTACCTGCTGTACTCTTCCACCGACACAGCACCACAGTTTCTTTAGAAACTTACCCCCTTTATTCAGAACAAAAAGATGTCATGTTGGTCGGAAAAATCTTATTATGTGAACCCTTTTAATTCAAGGCTAGCTCCAAAGAGCGTGGTTCTGCATGGAGCCAAACAGCGCAAAATCTGAACACATCCAGGATTCACAGTATCTCAGAGAGCTGTCAGAGATCGTTACGTCGTGAAGAATGGAAAATTCGTTTGCTTTGTGACTCTTTTAATAAAGGAAACCGAAAGTAAATCTTGCGTTTCCTTCAAGCTCGAAATGATCGGACAATGGGAAGGAATCGAGAACTTCATTGTGACTTATGAATTTACCACCAAATTTGCGAAGCTCGCCCGGCGCGGCGTCACGTATTTCGCACGCTCTGCTTAAAGATGGCAACTCGCAGTCGCGACCGCGACCTGAAGCCGTTCTACCCCCAGTTTCTTATCGTCGCCGTCGTCAACGAAACCTTCTGTTGCTTAAGGCGCCTATTGCCTTAGTGGAAGGGCCGGACGGGAAAGTATTTAGCTCCGAGGTCATGACGTAATTACTGGCCGAGCGCAGGGAAGTTCATGCATCGCGACCGTCAGCAAATATTTTTTTAATTTTCCTTTGGTCAGACCTAACTCAGTCAATATGTATTTTATCAAATGACCATTGCTCTTTCTCTCTCTTTCTTTTCTTGAGTATTTTGTATCTCTAAGGGCAACTGCGATACGCAGTGCCATACGTTTTCAAGATGCAGAAACACAATGGAGTATAACAAGACGAATTACTTTAATTTTTTCTGAAAAGAGCCTCGTTGTGACATTTTGACGTCAGTTTGTTGATTTGTCGTTTCAGTTTGAGCTTTATCATAAAATGTTTAATGTAATACTTGATTCTAACAGCCTCAGGGTACGCCACTTAGCCATTTCAACTATTCGCACATGTGCGAGAATTGTATTACTGTTCAGCAGTAAATTTTAACCACTCCATTTTTATTTCTTTCAGTGGCTGTCCTTGCCTGTATTTGTGGCGTATCGTTTGATCGTCACAGCCTACAACCTTGGATGGCTTGGTTACAACATTTATGTCGCTGGTGCCAAACTTTTCATTTTCTTAACAAACTGGACTTTCCTAATCTTGAACATTTACTTTGTCTTTGCAACCACGCTCTCTTGTATCGCTCTCCATCAAAACCGAAAGATGCTAAAAAGACCTGCTCCAATAAGGGGCAGTCGAGCTGGACCGGTTGAAGATCTGGAAATGGGGCCTGGTGACAACAGCAATGGTGCCGACGCCCACGAGGTTGATGCCTTGCGGTGGCATCATAAAATATTCTGGTTCATCTACGTCATTTCCGCGACAGGAGGAGTATGGATTACCGCTGGATACTGGACCGTTCTGTTCGAAGACGATCCTGTTGACGCCAACAACATCACGAAGCACGCGCTAAACTCTGTTTTCATGGTGATTGACACTTTTCTGAGTTCGATCCCAATCCTCCTCTTCCACTGGATCTACCCTCTGCTATATTTCGCCATATACATTCTATTCTCAGTGATATATTGGTTAGCTGATGGGACCAATGATAAAGGAGAACCTTTCATCTATTCTGCCCTGAATTATAATGATTTCCAGCTGACAATTAGAATACTTTTAGTCGTATTTCTTCTTGTGGTTCTGCCAATTTTACATCTGATCTTGTTTGGTTTAACCAAGTTACGAGATTATTTGTCTGAAAAGTGTAGAAACTAGTGTGGCATGACGGGACATAAAGTGGCATCAGGGTATGGCGCATGCGCTGAAACATACAGGATGTTGCATGTGACATTGATACTAAATGACGATGAGGTTTTGATGAGGACGATGATGATAATTAATTATTCTCATGATCTTAATAAGTGATTCAGAAGCATCTCTATTAGGAGAAATTAAATGCTGGTCACTCTAAGGGTTTTTAAGGGTTAAAGTGAAAAATCCCTGTAATCGACAGTTTCAAAATGCTGTTAAGTTAAGACGTCCTCCATAGTGGCTATTGAGGCACCCAATAGCAAGTATCCCTCGTTGTTTAATTTCTATAAAAAGGTCTACTCCAAAAAAGGTGGACTCAAAGAGAGACAGATGCTCGTGTTGATGGGCTCCTGACAGACATCTTTGCCTTTCTGTACCAGATCTCGCGATGAGTTCAAGGTCGTACCAGGAGCCCATTACTTGGGCTCTTGCTCTTACCTCTTTCAAACAAACTCATCTTGAGGCTGGGCAGGAGTCAACCCGCAAAAAGATATTTGAAATTGATTGATTAATCAAACCGCAAGGTTTTTCTCATTGCTCAGTACTTACGCATCACGCAACTTGTAAATATCCACACGTATTATATATTCAAAGATCGTATAAGGTGTATTTAAAAATAAAAGCTAAGTTTTTCGTTTGTCTCACGATGTAGTCACGTGTGATGTAGATCGCGACGTTTCGAATGTATACTGCTAGTCTTCTTCAGGCGTGGCTAGTCTTCTTCAAGGTGTATTTAGTCACACCTAAGATCTCAATAGCAACTCTATTTTCTGTCTTCCGTATAATTCTTATGATGTTTGTTCGGCGAATTTGGTATTAGATCAAACAATAATCCCGTAACTGTGATATTTTTCTTTATTCTCATCACTTGTCTGCTTGAGAGTGTTTAAATTCTGAGAGTGACTTCAAAAGGGTTAATTAAGGGAAAGGGTCCGTTTCAAGGCGCGAAATTTCATTGCAGTACAAATAGACAGTATTCTTAATTACTACCACAATTTATCATTTTTCTTGGAATAGAAATAATTCCTTGTTAAGAATCTTTTTCAAATGTAATAATCTTTTGCGAACAGATAAATTAAAGCAGTTTAGAGGAACAAGGAGGATCTCAAATGGGTTTACGGCAAAAAAACGGCAACAAATTTTAGCCATTAGGCGTAAAAATTGAATCGTTAAAAAGTAACCCCAGTATTTTTCAATATTATTCAATTTTTTTTACCGTCAAGGAAAGAAATTAACCGTTAGCTGTAAAATGGCCAAATTCTTAACACCAGCCGTGAGACAAAAGCCACCACCCCACAGAGGGAGACTCCCAATGCAGTGAAGGCTTTTAAGACTGACGGTTATAGTTTTGGCCATGTTACAGCTAACAGCTAACTTCCTTGCTTTGTGATTAAAGGGAAAACTTTAAAGTTTAATTTTCATTAACGACCTAAGCTCATATTTGTCAATTTTTACGCCTAACGGCAGAAATTTTTTAGCCGTTTGTACGGCTAACGGTTAACAACACCATTGAGACCCTCTTGAGACCTTCAGCAATGGACAATTCCCAGAAGAGATTAATGAAGCCGGCCAACCGACCGGGCAGGCTAGGCCACAAAGCAAAACTGAGGTGCTTTAGCATAAGCTCGTTAGAAAAATAACAAAGTACCCGTTCTAATTATATGTTTATTTGTTTATGTTTTACCAAACAGGTATCGATTAATTATTGCAATGCGATGTATTCCTGGCTACCTGGATGGCATATATATTTGCCTCAAGGCCATTTTATTCGGAATATTAAAGGCTGATTATATTTACACGAGGTCTAACCCAAACCACGGTTTTAGGCAAGTAGTGGGTCTCTGGGATTCTCTATAAGAGGGTTGATGTAATTAAATAAATGTCCTTCCACTATAAGCTTTCGGCCCTCTTGGCACTGTTCACAGAGATAAAAGTTCAGATTAAAGGTTCGGCCAAATAGAAGCTAAGATGGCTTAGCTTGGCACAGAAGTTTGTAAACAACGGCTTAACTTTGTTTACATAACCGGCCTTATAAACTTTTATTTAAAGCGGTTAAAAATGAAAATAGAATTTTCTTAATTCCATGATTGATAAGTTTAACATAAAGAAAATTATGCAGGCGCTTGTTTATTAATCCATAATTTGAAATAGAGGATGTGATGAAAGGGGGTAAGTTTGCCATTATGCGACGGTGAGGGTATAACTAAATCATTTTATTTTATCAACTGACTTGATAATGTAAATTAGCCGCCGTAAAGGGTTTTCAAAGCTGACGTTTTGAGCGTTGGCGCTTTGTCAGAGAAAATCGCATTACAGAGTGTGTGAAGACCAGATGAAAACAGTTGGCTTGACAATCGAATCCCTTTACGTGGGGATATCATTATGAACTAAACTACACGATAGCAGTTGTACTGTAGAATTCCGGCATTCTATCTTCAACAAGTAACCGAGTCTTAACGTACTAAAATTCTAAAATAAAATGTTCATTAAGCGTCTGAAAGTACTTGCTAATTTATAGATAACGTTATAATTAACTGCACAGGTCTCAATGAAATGAATCATTACGCCTGTTTAGAGTACCATCTCTTTTACAGTTATCTATCTAAAAGGCTTAAGTTGATATCTTTTTTGCTGTTCCACAAGATCTAGATGTTTCCCTTTGTATTTATTGATTAATCCTTCGACAGATGCCGTCGAAAGTGAGCTCAAATAAAGAGATTCGCTGGCTCTCTTTCTGACAGCTTTTTGTCGAAGTGTCTTTGATGTGTAAATTGGAGGCAAAATCCACTTTTCTTCATTGTGTACCTCATTAAAAGTTATCTTACTCGACGTTTCTCCATTAATTGTCTTGTTCTGGCCTTTTTTATGGCAGTTTCGTTGTGGCTCGAGCGTCGAATTCCGTTTAAGAAAATCAACGTAATCATTGCGGTCCCTGTAAGCGTTCGTGGTCGAACTTAGAGGTTTAGATGCGACGAACCTGGAAAATGGCTTTTGCGATTTGCAATTACAACAATACAATATATCTACATTACGTTGTGTGTTAATGAAACTATCTTCCAACGATTTATCGCCTTTGGGTGTACTTTTATCCGGTTTCCAAAACGGTGAATAAAAAGTTTTAGGAACCACGCATCGTTTTAAACCTGAATGTTTCGGTGCGAATGGAGCATCGCCCAATTTCTTTAAATCTTTTGTGCTTGGCGTTTTCTCTTTGGTTGCGCCAATGGTGTTCATTGTGTGTTCGCTTCCGTGCGATAATAATGTCTCTTTATTAAGTGCTGGTTTTTCATTAACATTGCTGCTAATATAAGTGTTATCCTCGAAGTTCTGTATGGAATCATCTACTGAAACGGTTTCTGTGGTATTCGAGCGAATATCAGCTTGGCTGTTTGTTGTAATGCGACTTTTATTAAAACCACTCTTTGACAAAGACATTCTGTCAGCCAGTTCCGTTTGGCTTTGTGATATGACATGTTTAGACAATTCTTTTGCATTTTTGGACAAAGTCCTTAAGGCTGTGTCCTCATCGCTCGCTTTATCTTCATTTGCGCTGGTATTTGTATATTCGGAAGTATATGTGCAACGCTTAATGCTGTTTTCTTTAGGAGACACCTGATCATTCCCGTTTGCACCTTCATCACCCGAGAACGTATTCTGAGCCTGGATATCAAATGTCCTTCCCACATGGCCTTCGCCATTTGTCTGGGCAATCGGCAAGGTCGGCGTTTGTACTGAAAATTGCCAATCTTTTTTATGATGAGTATCTCCTTTCCATATTTCACTTGCGTTCCCAGATATCGAGAACCCGTCTTCAAAAGCGTCAAGGAAATCGAAATTTAGATCTTCATCGAAGAACGTGTTTACAGGCTGTTCCAGAAAATCTTCGCCTTCTCCGTACAATATCGGGCTAGAACATAACGACCCAAGGTCGAAGATCGGGTTTGCCATTAGTGAAACTCTCCTTGCAATATCTGTGCTTTGATCCTTTCAAAGCTAGTTGTGATTTACAACACAAGGGAATTTTTCCTTCTCGTATTAAGAAAACCATCAGCTGCTGAAGTCGTCATGGAGACAAAAGGGACAATTAATTTCGTTGCTCGAGTTTAACAATAGCGATAAATTTTCTGATTGTTGTAAACTTAAAACCCTGCGGGGTATCTTTACTTTACCTGTCTTGTTTTAGGTTATCATAATAAATTATAGATGAATTTAAAGAAATTCTCTGTTTTTTGCGCCGCCGAAATTGTTCCGACAACAATACACGTTTCAGTGTAAAGCTGTTCTTTTATGTAGCTGGCGCTGTTGTTCCATTTCTTGTTTTATAAAATTTTATTTCAAATTTGACTTCCTTCTAAATATTCGTCGGCATTATTTGATGTCTTGCATCTCATTTCGAAATACATTTGATCAATTAACATTATAAATGGGTCTCGGCCATTACTCAGTGGCTAAATGAATTGTTTATATAAATTACACGCCTGGCTCGAGGGCTTGAATTAATAGACCACACGCAAAACAGTTGTTTGAAAAAAATTGTTTAAAATTTTCTCCTGATTTGGTGAAAGCATTGCTATTAGGCCGATGCTTCAAAAGGATTTGTGAGAAATATAACGAAAAGATTTCCTGTTTTTGATTCCCTGATTGACAGGCTCAGTATAAATCGAAGAGATGAACCAGCAAATTTTTTTTGTGTCTGTCTAAAAAACTGAGAAAACCTGGACAGCTGTATTGATAGAAAATGCAAAATTGAAGTCAAACTTACCCCCAAAAATTAAAAAAAATAGAGAGATTATCTTTAAGAGAACGCCTGCTGTGATAAATTTCTTTTTATCAATCACAATCACGAACTTGAAAAATTACCGCTGTTTTTGTTAAAAGTATTTGAAAGACTTTTCCATAATAACACAAGAACAGTCACGACAAGTCTAACGAAAAAGAGCTCGGTCTAAACTAAAATAAAAGCAAAGGTAAGCGTCGAAAGATTGAAACCCAACGTCGTCGCACAGATTCAAAGTTTTGACCCCCACGAACCGTTCCCCTTTCCTTTTAGCGCATGCGCTAACCTTATGACCGGCACAAAACTCCACGTGCCGACAAAAAAATTGCCAATGAGATCTCGCTTTACGTCCAACAAGGTTAAGACATTGAAAGCCTGTATGCATGGCAAGAATTGATTAATTTTTAATTAATTTTAATTTTCTAAAAAAAAAATGTCGATATGTAAACAGGAAGAAAATGCTTCGCACATTGCACCCTTAACAGTTTCATGTGTGCGTAGGGCCCAGTTGTTCGAAGGCCGATTAGCGCTAACTCAGGGGTAAACTTTAAT
Organism: Pocillopora damicornis; assembly: GCF_964200805.1. NCBI lineage: Eukaryota > Metazoa > Cnidaria > Anthozoa > Scleractinia > Pocilloporidae > Pocillopora > Pocillopora damicornis. The sequence continues at coordinate 22,764,943 of NC_142674.1, forward strand.
CCAGGTTTTTTTTATTCCTTTGTTCAAAAACCTTTAAGAGACAATTTTCCTTATTCTCGTTAGAACATCCAGCGATCAAATTGCAAGCAAAAAGATTTGAACTGCATTTTCTAGATCTTTTAAAGCTTTCAGACCAGAAATCAACTTTCAGACTAACTCCTGGGTTATCTAAACTCAGCTTTGAACGACCCAGGCCAGATGTTTCTATTATATTTTTTTTTCTGTGAAAGAATGGCATTGAACAATTTATCAAATATTCTGAAATTCCGGATCTGGGAAGTTAGCTTATCAAGAACCGAGCAGGGTAAAGTGAAACTTTTATTAACCATGTAACCCTCCAGAAGTGATAAACATGTAAATTCTCCCAATAAAATCCATACATTACCAAGCATACAGGTAATGAGAAGACCCAAACTTATCAGGAAGAGGTTGTTATCTTGATTTAATATTAAATTCTCTTAATAAATTAACGAGGAAATGATTAACAGTTGGAAGGGAGAATTTACAACCAGATCCAGGCAGCTACAACTACAACGCACTATTCTCACTAACAACTGCTGCCCTGGTTGTCCCTAAAAAGAAAATATTTATTCCAATCAAGAATAGATTTTCGCATAGCTCCTAATTATTTTGAAAAACGGAATACCTTGTCATAGTAGAAATCGAAAGAAAGAAAGAGAGAGACTATCCGTTCCGTCACAACGGCGCGGCCAGGCTGCTAAGCAAGATTCAAAATGGCGGCATCCGAAATCAACGTTGAGCACATAAGTGACGACAGTTCTGGAAAATTAAGTTATTCTTTGCAGTCAGTAGATCAATTCTAAAAGTAATCTTAAGAGCTAAACTAAACATTAAATGGTTTCTAAAGCAAACTACTTCTATAGAAGCTCAGAGAAATCCCTCTTAAAGAAAACTGATGATTTTCTTTTGTCTCTGCTTTTAGCCAGGTTTACTTTGAAGCATTAATTGTCCAAACTCGATTGGAAAGCCTGTTTCAAGCGTTCAGTCAGAAAAACGAATTGGGGTAGCAAACAGTGCGATGGTAGCGGAGGGTTGGAAAACGAGAGAGGCCTGGGTCAAGCCGCGTACCCCGACCCAAGCCTCCGTCGTTTTTACAAATGGCGAGAGCGAAGCTTCACGCAACGACGAGTCACGCCAGCGCAAAGAGATAAGGAGTAACAGGTCACGGGCACCATAACAACGCAAATGACTGCCCACAATCTCGCGATTTCCGAATGAAACTTTCTTGCAGGCTTCTGTTAAAGGCTCTAAACCACTCTGGGATAATCCTCTGATTCCAGGTCATGAGTTACGATGGTCCAGTTTTCTTCTCGTATTTGAAATGAGCGGCGATAGTGAACCCTCTGCAAACATGATAACACGAGCTTTAACAGGATGAAAAGAACTGGGGTTAATCCACCGGCTATGTAATAAACATCTACTGAAAAGGATGTGTTAGGGCCGAATGTTGCCCAAAAATACACAGTTAAAGTCATGAGAGGAATAGTTGCCAACTTGAACGCGAGATACGAGTGTGCCGTACACCGAAAGCGAGGATCCACGCGAGGATTTTCTTGCGATTCCGGATCAGTCGGGCCTTTCCATATTGCGATAATAAACACTACTCCTTGAGATATGCCGGCCATGAAAACGATTGAAGCAGCCGCTTGGAGAGCAAGGCGACTATCTGGTTTGCCGCGTCCGGCGTAACGATCCAGTGTGGCGTTGATCAGGGGAAAAAGACCCAGGAAAGCCAGAGATAAATTGTTGAGAATTAGCATTACTTGGTTTAGTGTATGGATGTAGTTGAAGAGCGAATGGTGCGTGAACCACAGAAGAGCCACGACTATGAACGTGACTGCATACGTGGAAATGTCTGGCCTAACGTTTTGCATTGTATATACAAAACCATGGCTGCCTACTTCCGCTTTCGTCGGGAAATCTTCGACTGTAACATCCAGAATTAACAACGTAGACACGATAGCGAAGACTCCGTCGCTAAAGAATTCCACTCTCTCTTTGTCGATGAAATTCCCGAACATGCGATCGAATTCCGAGTCAGTCAGACGAATATGCGACCATTTGCGATAAGTAACACCGACAAGACGATTAATCCAAGGGGACACGGCGACAACAGCCGCTACCACGAGCGCTAGCGGCTTCTGCAAGAAGCTAAGGAGACCAGCGAGCAAGTAAAGACTTGCTATGACGGCTTTCTTTACGAGCATAAGTTTCATTCTTTGCTTCATTTCATCTTGGGTGAGAGTATCAAATTCTTGAGCCAACAAACGTGGCTGGCGGAAAGCATACACTATCATGATTACCTCCAATATCTCCAAAGTAATGAGATTTCCGCATACTAGCGCCATTGGTGTACCCTTGCTTGTAAACGTTCCCTCTAGAGCGCACGTGAACGGGAGGCACGAAGTAAATAGCAGGGAAGTAAGGTTGAACCAGATCATGACATCGTCCACCCGTGACAAGATACGAAATCGAAGCACATGAGACTCCCATACAGCGCACATCATGAGAAAACCGACCATGTAGATCACAAGCTGGGGCCATCTATGTTTCAGTTGTTCTTCCAAGCTGACGTGCTCCGAGGCTCCTGTCTCTTCGAGTTTTCGCACCGGCAGAACTAAGATAGTGGAAACTATGGCGAAAACGGCGTCGTTGAAAGCTTGCAGACGATCGAGATGAAAAACATCAACCTCTGCTCCTTCCATGTTGTATGGATCGCTTTTTCTACCAAATTTGATTTAGGTCTGTGATCGCGGGAGCCCTTAAAGCGATAAGAGAACTTTCGTGGTTGCGATCTGTTAGCCCTCTTTAAATTAAGGTTTTATAGTCTTTCTATAGAAAGCAAATCCTTTCATAACGCAAATTTGAATTCCACATGAAACGTCTTCGACACGTCTCACTGATGCGTATCTTTCCAAGAACTCCAAAATGTTTCCGGCCTTTTTCGGCGAAAAGTCAAGGCTTTAGGACACTTACCCTAGACTTCGCTCGAGATCCAAAGTCACACAAAGGAACTGAAAGTCTCACAACGTGTTTTTAACTTTAAATCATAATTTGACTGGAAATGTAAACAGTTCGAAAATGATGGCTTGGCAGTTAAGAATATTTAATGCTTTAATAAGACACCCTCTAACAAAGGTCAGAGACCGAAAAATGGAGCCCAGACTCTTGGAGTTTACTAACATCTTAGGCTTTCATGAAGCCTGATGGCAGGCTGAGGGAAGATCGAGGGGGTGGGAAATCTCATCAAGGAAGGGGACTTATCTACCAAAATTTTTCTGCGAGCTAGTTGAAATACAAGTTACTCAATTTTCTCCTGCTTTATCGCCAATATGAAATTAATATCAGAGATAATTTATTGCTCTACGGTCCAAAGCTTTTGATGTTAAAACCGGAAGCTGTTGCAGGCTTTCGAAACAAGTATTTTCTGTACCGTAACGCTACCTTCTACAATTATAAGACAACAAACTTAGTACTGTACAGTTTTTCATTTCGAGGTGAGTGGGAAACGTTGAAGAGGAGGAAAAATTACTGCAGACTAGAGTTTAAGAAGGGGAGCTTGTCACCGGAAGGGGAAGAAAGAAAATAATGGAATTTATCATGACCTGTCACAGCCTGGGCTCAATTTCCACCACTTTTTCGTGTCCGGTCTTCAGGAGCGCGGGCTCATATTCCCGACAGAAGATGAAGTAGGGCGTAAAATGAGAGTTCATATGTGCAATAAAAAAAAAGCATTGTGAAAGCTGAAGTGACCCCGAGCCAAATATTTTCCCTTCCGGCCCTCCCACCCAGACGATAAGTAAACATCATTGACGTTAAGTTTGGTCCGAAGGTTTCCTTCTTTCCTTCCATTAGCTTAGTTCTTTCTCAGGCACTAATCGTTCATCGTTGTGAAAAGCAGGAAAAAGCAAGAGTGTACTCAGAAGGATTCATGGCGAGGGATAACACATTGCCATTCGGTATCATCACTGGGATGGCAATTTTGTTACCAAAGATCCAATGTTCGTCACGTGTTGCCAACTGTGACAACTTCACCCCTTCCCAACCCTTTTAAGTGTTGACAACAGTCGAATTTTTTGACGCGAATTTCGTAACTTCTCCTCTTTAACCGCAGGAGAGCAGTTTCCAATTCTTAAAGGGGCACAAACGGTTTGAGGGGGGTGGGGTGTGTGAATTAGAGACCACGGGAACTCGGGAACTCAAGATCTACGAACACATCAAGAACTTGTACATTGAGCTTTAATCAACTGTCTACACTCCTGATCGGAAGTCCCGTTTGTACAGTGAAATCTAAACGGGTGCGAGAGGTAAAGGATTACTTGCTTTGAGTTTCACTTTGGTTCAATCTCGGCCAACTCGGGAGGGACATTCCACACCTGCCCCTTCCCAACCCTTTACCTCTCATCTCCGTTGCAGAAAGCCACTTTGTCATAATACTGACTTTCTAGTTTACAGAGGATAATTGAAGCTAGTATGTATGTTGAACTGGCTCTTAATTTACTCTTAAGTTTGGGGTATACTTAAAAATTCCTAGGTCTACACATTATGTTCATCTTAAATATATATATGATTACATGTTAAAAGCTCTAGGCAGGTTTTGCTCCACAATCCTTGAACGATTTTGCTCAATCTACAAAAATGTCACACCGATATCTTAATTATTTTTCACCACTTTAAAGCAAGCAATGTCTAGAGCAGCTCACACCCTAACATTTAAATGTGAAAAAATTCTAAATCCATAATTTATGCGTACAGTAAATGCTGTGGTTAAAACCTTCGGCTTAGGTTTTTCTTTCCGTTGTTTTGCTGGCTCAAAACAAAGGAAAGTGTGTTGAACGAGAAAACTGCTTAAAATCGACCAAAAAAAAAAAACCCCTCAAAAATGGAGAAATCTGACCTCACTTGAAAAAGAAAAAAATAACAATGATAAAAACCCCTAAACAGACAAACAAACAAACAAAGGAAAGAAAGGCAGAAACCTTTGACTCATAAAACTACTTTTCTATAACGAAAAAAATTTAAATATTTTTTTCAAAGTGTTTTTGTTCGTTCCTAGCGAAAAATTACTCTAAATCAACAACAACAACGAAAAAAAAATAATCTTGAGACCACATGACGACTTGATAAATGGCATAAAAATGAAGACCGACGCCCAATGAGGAAAGCGAGCATTTTAACGGTGGTAGGAGTAGGAAAATCTGTTACCAATACAAAGAGCGGGAAACTTAGCAGCTTAAACTTCCAAAGGCGCGAAAATATTGGTAACCAGTGTCAAGAGCGGGAAAATCTGCTACCGATGCGCAGAGCGCAAAACACATAAAAGCGCGCGAAAGCTTGCTGTCAGTAAAAAGGGGCAGAAAAATTGGAAAACTAATGCAAAGCACAGAGTTAAATGAAACTGTTTCTATCTCTTTTGTATAAATTGGTTCAAAACCTAGCCAGGTTTTTATCGTGACCAAAGGCTACACGTTTAATTAGCTATGCAAACACTTGCCCCGGAGCAAAGTCTAGCTTATACGAGATCTTTACATTATACACACGCAAACCTATCTGTCAAACCTTATTAAATATACACTTCTACGTGAATATGAAATCTAGTTTCTTTTTCTCCAGTTAAACAGAATAGTCTTCGACAATAGAAGTAAGGGAAGACGAGGCAAGAAAGCTTTCAAAACTTTCAGATGAGGACTGTAACTTCGAAACTTGCCGTACAAGAGTATTTAGACCTGATTCAAACGGTTCGATACTCCCTCAAGCTTCACAGTAATGAAGAAAAACAAAATGGAGGTGTAATTCTAAGAAAAAATTTAAGTAGGATTACCTGAGCCACACAGGTTCGCTATCTTAGATCCTACGATCAACCTGCTACTTTAACTTATTCCATAAAAGGTCTAAGACTTTCTCGAATTCTCTTGATTACTGTTGTAATTCCATTTAATATATTTGTTGTTGTTTGTGATGACGATGACGATGATGATAATGATAATGATGACGATGACCACAACGATGAGTGTCGTTAAAATTGGTTTTGGTTTCCAGATCAATGTCTTCACCAGCATAATTAAATGAACGTCCCGGTTGGCTTTGAAAATCTGCAGGACTATACCCTTACTACATTAAAGGAAAAATCGTCTACACCACAAAATTAATCAAAGATTTCACCGTTTCCAACACATCTCTCTTCTATCAGAGAGACAACACAAATACCATTACACCTCTTTTTGCACATACATTAAAATATTTGTGGTCGGTTTCTCGACCTTCACGTACATATTTAGGTACTTATCAACCAGCATGAGATTATATGAGGATATACATGATGTAAATGGTGATGCGCATCCTATTAATATGATCACTGCACCTTAGCATATCTTTACATCACACTATATGCGAGGATCGACAAATTATACTGTACATGTCGCTTAGCGAAAGTACACCCACAGGAAAACTAGACAAACCAGTAACAGGACAGTCATGATTCGTAAAAACCACTTCAGAGCAGGATCTTCCTCGACAAACTGGACTACACTCAGTTTGATTTTCTCGCCTGTTGCAATTTCCAGTGCCACAGTCTCGCCATTCACATTCGGCTTGGGTGGAACAGCATTCTTTTCCTCGATTTTGATAACTTCTCCTTCAACGTCGAAAGAAGTTTCCACACGAGTTGTTGGACTTGGATGGCCTGAAATTTACCAACGGCGGATAATTTTAACCCTTTCGATCTTATTAGTAAATCTCCTTACTGTCTACCATACAATTCTTAGGATGTTAGTTCCGAGAATTTGTATTATATCAACTAACAATCCCAATGTTGATACATTACTCATCACTTGTCTGCTTGAAAAAAATTCCGTCTTGGCTATTCATGAGAGTTTCATTTTAAAATACACAGTATGGTGATATTTCATCATTCACACAATACATATTTGGTCCACCACGACTTGTTTTGATTCTGCAACTGTTTGTAACTCAACCACAATAAACAAAATCCCCAAAATGTTCCGCATAAATAATCTTCACCAACAATGAAACCTTACCATTCTTTTCCAAAAGCTCGACTTTTTCGGTACCGGTCACACCACCAATTTCCACCTTCTCAGCTTCATCTGCTTCGCCAATGGATCCAAATGAGATGGGAGGCTCATTGATTGTTGGCCAAGTCAGGCCACCAAGCTCGTCTCGTGGGATCTTCTTTGTGAACAAACTCACCACAACCATGATAAAGCCACTCACTCCAAAAATAATGATGGCTAGAAAATGAAAAAGTTAAAATTTTGGTATTTGATGATCTTCTATAAAACTGGACCATCAGCCTGGAGTAAGAAATTTAAGAAACACCCATTGCCCTCAGGGTTGTGGTCATTGAAATGAAGCCGGAAAGGTTGATGAGAAGTACTCTCACACAGATACCATTCAACATGCTTTTGGTAGCAGTTCTTGTTCTGTTCGAGCTTATAAGTGTATCCTTTGCTCAACTAGGTATGGTTCATTTTGCCAGACAAAATAGCTCTAACTTTTAGTTTGTGGGTGAGAATCCCAAAGTGTAATTATTAAAAACCAAAGCAAAAATAAAGAGCATTTCCATGCTCCTTTTCCCTCAACTGGCCATCTTGCCTTAGATTCTGGTTGCTCTCAGGGTAGATACCACTATTCAATGGATAAATTGCTGTCCAATTGATGAATCGCTATCCAGTGGATAAGTGTGAACAAATTGAACTGCACTATCCATCCAAGAGTAATTTATCCAATGAATAGTGCTATCCAATCTTAAAAAAAAAAAAAAAAAACAGGGCTAGAGGCCAGTGTTTCTTGAAAGTCCTGCTAACTAAAGAGTCCAAAGCCATATTTTGAAATCAAAATTTGAAGAATAGGAAAGCAGATTCTAGCACACTAACCTGTTCATTTTGTTTCTTTAGCTGTCACTCTTATTGTATAATTTTCAAAACTTTTTATCCTCAACAATCAAATTTACTCACCATAAAACATGAAATGCATTTTAGCAAATCCAGGTCGTGTATCTTCTTCACCACACTTAGGATCTGACCAAATATTACCAGCAATAAACTTGGCCATTCCCAGCAAGAACCCAATCACCAAGCCTGACAGCGCTCCTGCTGCTGTCAGACCTGTCCACAGGATACCCAACCCAAACACCATAGTAATTGGTGGGGCAAGGTAGGATTGGATTGTCTGAATGTAAACAAAAAGCTGTTTCCCTGCAGCACCTGTTGACAAAAATGTACATAAATATAAAATGACTGGTTTGACTCGAGAGTGTTCTATAGCCATGTGGACATGATTCACAAAAAAGCAAACTGATATCAAGTGGTTACCTATCTTTTTAATGCTTGAAAATTATGATAGTACTGTTTTGTCAGGAGCGAAATGATTTACATAATTCAGGGCTTGAAATAACTGGTGCTCAGTAGCCAATGTCCAAATAAAGGTTTAGTCTGGTTAACTCCTCAGATGGCTGGTCATTTTGTCCAGTTGTTTGAGCATGCAGAGAAGAATCTAATTCCAAGCTTAGTTCAAGTTTTAAATACAGGTGTATTTAAGGCTGCATGTGCAATAATGGAATTGTAAATAAACTTGTTTTGTGGGGATGGGAGGCAGGAGGGAAAATTCATTAAGATATGGCATGATAAATATTCTTTTGGCCAATAATGGGCTGTGCCTGAGTAAAAATAAGTTTAACTGGACAAATTATTTCCAGTGTTGTGAGAAAAAGAATTGTCAAGCAGGCTACCTACATGCAGCACCAAAGAAGAAAAAATCATGGAGAGAACAATTAACACAATCGCCAGGACTCCACTTAAAAGAATTAATTTTTGGAGCCAGCTTTGTGGCCCTCAAATGCTGGCTGAATTCTGGAAACTTGTTCATTCCCTAAGTGACATACAGAATCCATATGATGCCCAGTGATGATGATGTTGATAATAATGAGTTGAAATACCTTGAATGATTGGCAACCAACATAAACTGACAACCACAAGGAGGGCAACAACCACCCGGCCAACAATGACTTTTTCTCTTTCTGTGGCCTGCAGCATGAAAAAGAAAGAAATGCAATTTGTAAATACTTACAAAGAGAAGACAGTCTTTGCTTAGCTAACACACTACCTGAAGAAACAGCCTCTTTACAAATACTGTCCAGAGGATCTCTTCATTATCGCGACTGAGGTATATAATAAGGTACATGTACATGTGTATGTAGAATCCCACAAAGTGCTAAACTCATTTCTCTGATAACAGTAGCTTTTGCCTTCAGTTTTCAACTTCCCTATCCCTCCACCGTTTACATTTTAAGCATCAGGTAAGTAAAGTTTAGAATTACATGTACTTATGATGGCAAGGTCTGTTCGTGACAGGTGGAGTGACAGGAGACCTTTGGAAAGCTCATCACAGTTAAAAACCACAGTAAAAGTTAAGGCTGCTCATTGGATACCAAAGATCAGAGAATTCTCCACCCATTCCACCAAATTCTTGAGCGAAATGTTTAAGACCACACCTACTTTTCATTTGGCTGCAAAGAATATTTTTATGCTACTTGACCCTTAAGCCCCTAAGAGTGACTAGCATCTAATTTCTCCTTACTATAATTATCACCCCCTGAATCAAACATGAAAGTTATGAGAACAGAGGAGATGATCACCAACTAAAGCAGCTCTTGATTGTTACACAAATTCTCCTTGTCAGCCTCTTTGGAAATGTATAGAGAACAGTATGGAGAATATGCATATTGATGTTTGGGTGTAAAGGGTGAACACTATTCTACTGGCTATTTTATATTTTCTGGGTGAAAACCTTGACATTCGCATACCATTGGCCTGAAGCGGAGCCACACATCCACAGTAAAGATGGTGGCACTGCTGTTAAAAGCAGAGGAAAGAGAAGACATCAGTGCTGCCATCATCACCGCCATCATCAGGCCAACCAATCCAGTGGGAAGAACATTAAGAACCAGTCTATTAAGAAAAAACAAACAAACCAATATGTCTTGATAAGAAAAAAAAGCTGTGGACACACACCGTCAGATAAAAAATGGTTGGGTACCAAGACTAGTAACCTCTCTGAACACGTGTATAAGGAGAGTAGCAAGGATTAAGGGGGTGGGAAGGGTGGGGGAGATCCTGATCCCATTTCAGACACATTTTAGAAAAAATTCACTCCTTTAATACAAAAGGGAGAAATTCAAATTTCTCCTGTTGTGAACATTGCTGTTAAATCAATCAATAAGGTCACAAAACTAAAGGAAATAATTGCCAATAAAAGAAGCTCTGACTTGCTTGTTAAACAAATTTTCCTTGTCAGTACCATAAAAAATGTAAAGAAAACAGTATGGAAAACATAATGACGTGCTTTAAGGGTGTACATGGCTGAAAAAGTAAAGTTGTTAGTATCATAGTAAATCAGAGGTAATTTTTAGATGACAGTATAGAGTGAAAACTTCCTATTTAATCCTGAGATTTCCAAGTACACCACAATAATATGAATTAAACTTAGAAATTCTTTGAGAGCATTTAAGCGAACTTCACTGAGCACACATGTCCAAGAAAACCTTCTCTTCCTTGCGTTCAAGAACCTGCCTCAAAAAATTATAATTGACGCATGACTAACATTCTAGGGGAAACAATATGTTTCAAATGGTCATGCACAGCTGAATTCTTTAATAGCACATGCACCAGCATGCATGGTGCCCTTCAAAAGGTAAACTATGTGCAAATGAAACAATTGACAAGACAAGGCTGAACAATAAACTTACTTGGGATAGGCATTGTTAGAGCAGCCCCACTCATTATCGCAGTGAAATTTACAGCTGACGGGATCTGCACAACCAATGGAGTCAGGGTAGAGGACGCGGCTGATCATTCCTGGCATCACCATTATGAAGATGGGCAGGATCTTCAGAAAGCCAGCAAAAATGGAACCTGCCTTGGCCTGAATGTTGTTCTTAGCTCCCAAGGTACGCTGAACAATCACCTGGAAGTAAAGAAAGATGCAAAAGATGTCAAAGATGGAAGCGTCACCTTGCTCAAGCTGTTGATTACTTGACTTTGTCGAAGACTGGGGCTGAACATACATTGTAGTTAAGATCTTTGATTGACAGAAAATGTGCATGCAAGTGCAATCAAGTGTAACCATTTTCATCCTGAGTTACCATATATACAGAAGTGTGTTGTTGAGGTTTTACATTTGATCACAATAAATTACAATTTTGATACAAAAGGAATGAATTCTACTGTAGGGAAATAATATGATAATTCAAAGGGTTGAGCTGGTTTAAGCGGGTGCAAAATTTTTGGGTGGGTGCAACAAATATGGGGCCTACTTGCAATGGGGCACACCCTCCAGATACCCTCAACCTTTTGACCCCTTGACCTTTCAGGGCGTGAAATTAATTTTTTTTTCTGATAGCCACTTGGCTCCTAAATTCATCAAAGTGGTAGCCAATTCAAAAAAAGTTGGTCGCCATTTTGAAAGACAAACAAAACCTTTTTTTTACGCTGTCATCGTTCTAGAAATTAAGTAAGGGAAAAGATCTTTAATGTGCTACAAAGGGGACACTAGGATGGATGATATGCAACGTTTAAGCTCACCTAAATCCAAGATGGCGTCTAGTTATCGATCACAATGCATCTGCTGCATTTTGGAAACAAACTTAACGAGGAAGTTTGCCGCAGATTTGTCTTTGCAAATCTTTTTAATTCACTAAATCTCTTGGTAAGGTTATGATGAAACATTCTAGTCGCCAATTTGGCGACTAATTTTGGTCGCCAAAGTGAAAAATATAGTCACATTTGCGCCTGTATTAGGCGCAATTTCACGCCCTGCCTTTTAACCCTTCGACAAGCACCTAATTTCTCCTCGCAACAATACCTCTTCATCAAAACCTTAAAGTCCCATGAATAAAAGATTGAAATGTTAGCCAATTAAAGAAGCTCTTGATTGTTCAAACAAATTCTCCTCATCGGCACCAAAGGAAAAGTAAAGAGAACAGAATGGAGAATATGTATACTGATGTCAAGGAGTAAAGGGTTAAAAATACGCTTGACCTACCTGATCTGTACACCAATACCAGACTCCCATAATAGGAAGAGTGGTCCACAATCCAAGCCATGGATAGTCAGGGTCATCTATTGGACGGAACATGTTTGCCCAGTAAGGAGTCAATTTGAAGCACCCGCTTAGGTCAGGTCCAGTGGTTGGCATAGCAGTCGTCATGTTCGCCAGCATCATGTTCGTCATGTTCGTCATATTGACTGCCATTGTGGTGGGAACAACAGTAGGTAAATAAGGACTACCCTGGGCACTTCCGAACTTTTCCCAAAGACCATTGTATCCTCCAACTTTCACAAAGCCTTAAAACCATATTTAGAAAAAACATCAGTACTGATGCCCGCCGGCACACCAAGTCCATAAAAGATAACTAGCAAAGTTAAAAATTTGAGGGGGGGGGGGTGCAGCTTTACAAATAATTTGTGAACACCTCTCATTATTGGATTAGACAGTAAATCATGACACCAAAAACACTCTTTATGAACATTGATTAATATATCTTTTCATGGAAAAAAAAAAAAAAACCACAGACAGTTAATTCAGCAAAATGCAAGACAACAGCATGTGCACATGACGCACTCTGTCCACTTACACAGGCATGAGGTGTTAACTGTCCCTTTAACTGTCCTATTACATTATCAAATTACAAGGATGACATGTACACTGCCCAATCAGTACTCAAATCAGGCTGGTGATAACCAATCACATCCAAGAATTTTGTTTCAGTTTTGATTAATGTAAGTAATCATGTGCTCTTACTTAATATTGCCAGTACAATGGCACCCATTATCATGATGGTACATTGGAGGACATCGGTGAAGATTACAGCAGTCAAACCACCTGCAGAGAAGACAGAAAATATAAGTAACAATTAAACTTTCACTCCATGTTAAGCATCAAAGGAACCAATGAATGTTTTGTGACCGATATATGTGTTATCTCTGTGGGGTTAGTGTGAAATTTGATTTCTGACCTGAAAGCTTAAAAAAAAAAAATTCTGTTTAACTCTTTTTGTCTACAATTTGATTATTGGATGCTCTTAAAAGAACAAGGAAACTTTTCTGAAAAAGGCTCTTGAATAGACAAACAAAGAAACCTGGATTCAAATTTAACCCTGGATTGGTGCTAATTGGCCTTCAAACAACTGGGCCCTAGGTGGTGAGAGCACTGAGAGGGTAATACATTTTGCTCAGGAACCAAACACACTGAACCAGCTGGCTCTAACACCTGACCCCACAACCAGCCCAAAAAAATTGCCTCCACCTCTCCTACAACATGAGCCACATTTGAACACAAGTACATGTAGATATAATACAACTATCTTTAGTTAGGAACTGTTAGTATTGAACTTACCCAGGACAGTGTAGACAGCCGTTATAGCCAAGGTCACAGCAGCAGAGATATAAATATTCCAGCCAATTGCTTCATACAGAAACAAACTACCAGCATAAATGTCAACCTACAATACAAACAATGACTACTGATTTATGACACCCTTGATAATGGAATTTTATTGAAAATCTGAGATGGAATCAAAATTTGTCAATTTCACTTCCAAAACCCTTGTGTCAGACCAAATTGGGGTTCCTAGCATTTCCATTTTTTTTAAAGGGTGGGTGGTGAAATATTGCTGACCCTCTAAGGTATCATCTTCTTTTTTTTTTTTTGCAGATTTGTGAGTCAAGCAAATCTGCAATAGGAAACCGCTCTAAGTGAACTGTCATAAGTCACTGCACAAGCACAACACACAGGTTCTCTGGATGAAACATACACACAATGTGCTAGAGGTTTCAGTTAGTACTGTAACAATTCACTCCAAGGTGTACTCACCGAAAACTTTGTGAAGACATATGAGAACAAAGCCACCACAGTAAGGTATGTTCTAACCCACTGGCTCTGAAACCTTTTTTGCAGAAATTCAGGCATGGTAAACACCTGCAGTTGATAAAAAAAAAAAAAAAAAACACTGTTGTTGCAAATGTTTGCACACAATATATTCATAGTGAGTTGAGGGTCACATCAGCATAGGAGAATTACTGGAATTACTACAAAGCTCATTCCAGAATCAACAAATAAATTTAAATTTAACATGAGGTGACAGGGATTTGGAGCTTGAAAATGAAATTTTAAATAAAAGAAACAAATTAAAGCAAAAGCAAAAACATGTAACTTTTTCTCTCCATTCTAAATTATTAACTGTTTCAATCCCAAGATCTGATCGTAAATTCCCCCCTCAAACTGCTACACATTTCCTTTTAATTAGTTGCAAGAATTTGGTGCTAGGCCAAGAGAACCTCTACCTGACAAGATTGAGTAGTATTTTCATGACCTGTTTGCTGAATAGTGAATGAATATTGTAGAGAGAACAGAGCGTGAAATTAACTTTTTTTTCTGATAGCCACTTGGCTCCTAAATTCTTCAAAGTGGTAGCCAATTCAAAAAAAGTTGGTCGCCATTTTCAAAGACAAACAAAATCTTTCTTTACGCTGTCAGCGTTCTAGATAGACCCTCCAAAATTAAGTTAGGGAAAAGATCTTTAACGTGCTACAAAGTGGACACTAGGATGGATGATATACAACTTTCAGGCTCATCTAAATCCAAGATGGCGTCTAGTTATCGATCGAGATGCATGTGCTACGTTTTGGAAACAAACTTAATGAGGAAGTTTGCCGCGGATTTATCTTTGCAAATCTTTTTAATTCACTATATCTCTTGGTAAGGTTATGATGAAACGTTCTAGTCGCCAATTTGGCGACTAACTTTCAGGATTTGGTCGCCAAAGTGAAAAATTTAGTCGCATTGGCGCCTGTATTAGGCGCAATTTCACGCCCTGGAGAAGTTATTTGTTAATCAATTCTAGGAGTTAAAGGGTTATAGCAGGAATCCTTACCCTTGATCGCAGGTAAATTGGCAGGAAAACCCATCCAAGAAGCAGCAACACCCAGCAGGCCTACAAATGATTAAAAACAAATTGGACTGTTCTGCATGAAATATAACTATAAACCACAGTTTATAAAACTTTTCTTCAAGGACACCTTAATCAAGGAACATGTATTAAGTCAGGGGACACTTTTTCAATTCACAAGGGTGTTCTTTGAATAGTAGCCTGCTAACAACAGTTAGCAAGTAGTAACCCAATCAGGAATTTTTTAATCAAGAAGCCTAAAATGATTGCATTTTAATCCCCATAAAGTCATCCACAGCCTGCAACATGCATGACTGAAATCCAAATTCTGGCATAAATTTATTCCCAATTGTCAGCCTGACTTGCTATTACTAACGTCGGCTGACAAATGAACTGAGATGTTGGCCAAGAATCAAAGCTTCCCTTGCGAAATGGCTTTTGGAATTCCTAGGAATTCCTAGGAAAATCCTAGGAATTCCTAGGAATTTATTCCTAGGAATTCCTAGGAATTCCTAGGAATAAAGGTGTGAATTTTCACGGTAAATTCGGACTGGGAATTCCTAGGAATTCCTAGGAATTCCCAACCATAACAACTCTGGTTCTAAAAACCTAGAAATTCCTAGAAATTCCCAGAAATTCCCAGAAATTCCCAGAAATTCCAAGTTTATAGCCAACAGGACTTGGAATTCCTAGGAATTCCTAGGAATTCCAACTCAGAGAACCAATGACTTTCCCTGAAAAGCTGTAAATCTAAAAAATTCCTAGGAATTTCTGGGAATTTCTGGGAATTTCTGGGAATTTTTGGGAATTTTTAAGAATGTTTAAGAATTACTGGGAATTTTAAGCAAACATTTGAGGCTAATGATATAAAATAAATACTTAAAATTAAAAAAACCCAGCTAAAATTCAAGTATTCAATGAAATTTATTTAGAAGCTTAATTAAGGCTTACATGTAAAATATTTTTGATTAATTATTAACATCAATGTGTGGTAATATTAGGATGGAATTTGATTTATTTTTCTTTTCTTGAAAACTTCATACGGATTAATCCTCAATTACAGCTATTCATATAAAATAGTTCTAATCAATCATTAAATTTGGTTTGACACAAATTGTGAATAAAATCTGTTGATTCTTTTCCATAAAATACAATATCTTAAGTTATATTTATACAGTTATATTCTTGGGAGTGAAGGGGCTGATTACAGACAATTAAAATTGATTTTTTGATTAAAATCTTGTTGTAACTGTAACAATAAATTAGAATGAAGTTATCCTAAACTGCAAACTTAGCTGCTGTTTGTACTGTTTGTATTTTTTTTCCTGGGCTCACAATGAGTTGGCCTTGAATGAGGTTGTCAACAAGAACCTTGACCATTTTGTATCTGGATTCCTTGACATCTGAATTTGAAAAAAAATAATATATTAAAATATGTATGTTTAAAGCTCAGACCAGTCTTTTAAGATGGCTATGAGGAAAAGGGCATTCATTGGATTCTCAAATTGAGAAATCTCTGTTATGGAGTTAGTACATCTCTCTCATGGATTTTACTTAAAAAGGGCTGAATACATTATTTTGTTTTTACCAAGGAGGGCTTCTTTATATACTAAGGTTTGTTATGAATCTTGAATGTTCCCAAACGTGACTAGAGGAATCTTGAAACCTTACTGATAGGTTTATTTCATTGTAAAGCATAAGCTTAAGAAACTGCGGCATGCAAGTGACGGATTCGATTCTCAGAATTATTCTAGTTTCAGCTGCGCCGAGCGTTATGTAAGCTTAATTAAACCCGCTACATCTATTCTTTTATAAGATTTTGATCACAACGAATATCGCAATTTTTACTCACCACAAACTTTCAAAATCTTAGCTTTACAGATGGCCACTCGACCCTTGTTTGTACCGGTCCATATGTCAACTGTTGTCCCTTCTTTTAACTCCACGGCGCCAACGACTTTCTTCTCTTTTACAACACTCACGCTATTCTCGTTTTCCCATTGAACCACAATAAAAGCTATCTTTAGAAATGTTATATTAAGCAAAACAGTTGAGAAAAGCGATCAACCGATGAAAAGTACATTCAAAGATGAGCGCCAAATGGAGTCCTCTTTGTTTCCGATCACGGGCATGATCACGTGGATCTTTTAGGACTTGTCATTGGCTAGCAAAGTGAATCCGCTGGCTTGCCGATTGCAGTGTTAAGAGAAGCGCCCAACTTTATTTTGACTTCTCCGACCGGTTCTCTGCTTCTAGAAGATGGATAGCTTGGTGATATAAATAAAGATGTGAGCTCACTCTATGTAGAAATAATCGACAAGAATCGATCGTATTACAAATGCACGATTTGTGGCCGAAAGTTGTCGAGGAAACAAAGACTCGAAACTCACTTGAGTTGTGTTAATGGCAAAGGTGAGAAATAACACAAGCCAATCACAGTTTTGAATGCGACTACAAATCGTCTTTTACCCTCATATTTATAAAAGAAGGATACCACATTCGGAAGTGTAAGAGATACATAGATGATCCCAGTGTACCAGTACCTAAATCTACAAAGCTTGACCGTAGCAAGCGTTCAGCAACACGTTCCAACACCGCCATCTCGATTCCTCAGTCAGTCGTTTCCACTGAACTTAAAGCAGTATTGACAACAGAGTAGAGTGCGTCTTACAAAGGAGAAACATTTGTACAAGAGACAGGAGTAGCTATATGCGATTACAGAGGTGCGTTGGAACTCTGGTCCACAAATAGTTACGCACTGCCCGAAGTATAAAACAATTTTGTTGATAGCTGACAGACAGAAAAGAACAACAAGTAAACTTAAGAGCTGTTATTATTGAAGTATGACTAGCACTTTTCATTTTTATATAAAGAAGGACTTGTAATTTGCACCAAAAATAAAAAGATGTAATATTTTTTTGGGAGATCCAGTGATTGGGACATTTAAGAAATTAAGTTATGAAAGGAAACTTGGTTGGTACTTCTCACTACTAACAAGTCTTGTTGACAAATATTTTCAGATCAGAGTTTCAAATAAAGTAAATTGAAAACGTCATATAAAAGGTGTTTTTCCTCAAAGGGTACATTGACTACCTCTGTCTTGTCTGCATGCCAAATGTTTGCAAAGTGTGTGGATGATCCACAGGTATTGGAACTCTTACAAAAATGTTTTGTAAGAATAAAAACAGCAAAACAAATTACAGCAATTAGTCATGAAAATAGAGCAAAAAACTGAAAAAAAGCAGCAACAACAATCATGAAAAAAGAAAGATTAATTAGGTGTTGAATTTGTTTGTCTAAGGCATGAAATTTCTACTAAAAGTATTGTCAACAAAAAGTCTCTGACAGCATTTGAGGCAACTGAGCTTGACTGTTCCAAGGTTTTCTAACAAAGGCAACCAGTAATGTAGGTTAGGGAAGTAAGATAACAATGTAATTATTGTTAATTATTGTGGAAGTTGGCAATTTCCATTTAACATAACAGACAGCTGGTTCATGAGAAAATCCATATTAATGTAAAGATTTACTAAAACTTAGTTTGAGTAATAAATTTCATGATCGTTAAGTAATAAACGTGTACATGTATGTATATCTCTTGGTAAGTTTTGTATAGCATACCTTTTATTAAGCCAAAGTTTTAAGCCTCTGAAATTACTCTTTTTCTTAAAACCTTCACACTCAAGGTATTGAGAAATTCTTAGAATTTATGTGGACCTCAGGGTATTAAAATTGCCTCAAATTCAATTCCCAGAAATTCCCAAGAGTTCCACACTTCTTAAATTATAGGTAGTTTGTAAAGCTGAGAATTCCTAGGAATTCCTAGGGATTCCAAGTCCTCACAAAACTGGAGTCTTCCTTTCCCAGAAATTCCCAGTAATTCCAAGCTTTTTAAATCAGAGTTAATTTGCATAAGTAGGAATTTTTTAGAATTCCTAGGAATTCCTAGGAATTCCTAGGAATTCCCAGAAATTCCCAGAAAACTGGGAATTCAGTTTGCAAGGGTCATTTGCATAATTGGGAATTTTTGAGAATTCCTAGGAATTCCTAGGAATTCCTAGGAATTCCCAGAAAACTGGGAATTCAGTTCGCAAGGGTTCCTACAGTAAAGATGATCTTCCCTATTTATTAGGATTTGCAACGGTAAATACACTCATCAGGGTTTCACTACAAAGATCTAATTAATAATTCTCCTTATCATCTGCCATACAATTCTTGTGATGTTAGTTCAGAGAATTTGATATTGGATCAACTAATAATCCCATAATTGATATTCTTCTCTATTCTCATCACCTGCCTGCTTGATATCGTATTGGTATTGTAAGGAGAAATTCTGTCTTGGTCACTTGTGGGAGTGAAAGGGTTAATAAGTTTAAAAGTAGGAAGTAAATACAAAAGGGCAATAGGTCAGATTGTTGAAGATCCCGTGATGTTTTGGCAGATAATATACGACACTGTCTAGAAATTATTCAGATGTTCCACTGATTATGCAGAAACCTCCAGCAAATACTTAAAAACAATAACTCCCAAATGTAAGCCTGTTTGAGGTCAATTATACATTCAATTCCTCTAAAAAAAAGAGGTAATGGCTTCAGTATAAATTTATTCAATGACACATCAATGATATTATAATTTTTTTTTAAACAGTAATTATGGTGAAATGAGGCATAAGCAACCAGCTCCATGAAAAAGCAGCAGACTAAAAAACATCTATGGCAGGTTATCAGAACTTCCTGATAGCTTTATCTATTAGGAACAAACTAGAACTACATAACTGACTGTTAAATTAAATTCAACTCCAACAGACAGTCTCCCACTTACAAACAATCAAAATGTTTTGCTGCACAACAATGGGGCTAACTTTTATCTGCCTCTTAGTTTAGCCGCACATTTTAGACATTAAGTTCTCGACCTTGGCAGAATATGGCGCCTTCATTTATTAGGCTTTATTTCATGCCTAGATTGAACCTCTGTTAAAGGTCACACAAGTATCCCTTTTATATCTGAGTATTTAAGTACATAACTTGCTTCAAAATCCTAATGTGTGTCTATCTTTAGATAGCTGCTGCATATACAGTCAAGTACTGAGGTCTCCACACTTGACTTGTGCCATAAAAGCAACAGCTTATTTCAGCACCTCCCAGCTGTTATGTAATATGTGGCATGACTGTTCATAATGCATTTTCATTGAAAATAACTTGCTTTAAAATCTTAATGTGTGTCAATCTTTAGAAAGCTGCTGCATATACAAGTACTGAGGTCTCCACACTTGACTAATGTGCCATGAAAGCAGCAGCTTATTTCAGCACCTCCCTGTTACGTAATATGCGGCAAGAATGTTTATAATGCAATTTCATTTAACATAACTTCAAAATCATAATGTGTGTCAATCTTTAGATAGCTGCTGCATATACAAGTACTGAGGTCTCCACACTTGACTTGTGTGCCATAAAAGCAACAGCTTGTTTCAGCACCTCCTAGCTGTTACGCAGTACGTAGCATGACTGTTTATAAAGCAGTTTCATCAAAATGAGTACAAAGTATACTAATCAGAGAGAGAGAAGAAAAAATGCACCAAACAGCCACTCGTGGTGTTATCATCAAGAATTCTGCCATGTCACTACAACATTATCTGAATGGTGTATTAGGCCAATAAGCCATTGTTTTAAATTAAAATTATCAAAAAGAGATTGCGGTAACTATCCTATTCAATTATGAAGTGGAAGATAAGCTTGAGCAATTGCATTGTTCTAGTGAAAGGACTATTGTTTTTTGAAAGCATCAATTATGATTTTAGAAAACATGCTTTGGGGTGTTTTGACTCAAAGTTTATTTTGACAAAAGAATATACTTATGATAAAGTCTGTTTGTTTGCTTGCAATAGAGATGCAGCTGGGAAATAATTAAATTTGTTTTTTAATGAAAAATATTTTTTTTCCTATACGAATATTGTTAATATTGTGCCGCAAAACAACCAAAGAGAGTTTAAATGAAAGTAACTATAAAAATTAAAATTTCATTTCATTCAATCCCGCCCAAAGGAAATGCCAAATTTGCTTGAAATAAGAATGATGAACAACTGGACAATGATTACTGTGTAATATATCGTTTTAAAGGCATTTTTGGGGGTTTGCTATTAAGGATGCCAACAAGTGTGGAGGAGGAAACTGAAAAGACAGAGAAGTGTCCACAGTAAAAAGTAAAAATGTTGCAATTTTTCGTTTGCCTTGATCTCCTGTTGTGAATTTTTATTAAGAAAGAAAGACATGCTCTGATTCCCTAGCGCCCCATCACATATATCATTACAAAACAAAAAGATCACCAATACCCACACAGAACCTAAACTAAGCTTGTTTGTGATCTAGAGCACAGCATTTAGGAACAAATATCAGCTGCGCATTATTTAGAAAACAAACCAGATGGGAGTACAAGCATAATATCGCAAAAAAACATCAACATCAACCATGCTTTGTTTCTTGCTCCTTCCAAAACAAGTCACTACTAACAACTCCTCTTGTTGCTGCAATTTTAGCAAAGCTCACACCAGTTTGAAATGAAGTAATCATTAACAGGGAACAAATTATGTCCTACCACAAGGACTTTGCAAAATTTCTCCGACTCAATTACGTCTTCTAGTGCAAGTAAACAGAAACAAAAACTTTATTTGTAGCCATTCAAATGTAAAAATGCTTATTTCCACAGGTACAATGTACATCTCCTGAATACAGCAGCATTACAAGCAAAGAGAATGCATGCAATTCCTACAAATAACTGCAATCGCATGATAACCACTGAGCGATCAATCCAAGCTGATTACACAGCGCCCTTACCTGCCATTCATATGACACAACACCAATCCCTGTTGCTGCTCCAGAACCGGCCAATCCGACAAAGTGCTCACTGCCAATGTTACTGGCAAAAAGGCTGGGCCCCACCTGAAATACATTCAAGAAACAGAATTTGAGTCAAAGATATGTGCTGTAAAAAAAAAGGTTATGTTTGAGAAATCAAGATCAAATTGGGATGAGATGCAAACTGACCGCGAGCGGATTATCTCAGGGCTCAATCACGGGTGTAACCATATCTCAGAGGATTTAAGGGTACATTTTACACATCCCCCTTCCCCTAAATACACTCCTTCTTCTTTCCTAACTTTGGAATAAAAACAGTACTTTACTATGGGAAAACATGTCAACTTGGTAGATTCTTAGCTTCCTCGATGTATTGTATACCACAAGCAATTTTGTCCCAAGTGCCGTCCTCAAGAACACAGTTTGCTACTTAATTTACCAGCCGATTAAAAAAGGGAGAGATGCTTTTAACCTGAGCCTGGTACAGATCAAAAAGAGTACAGCTTTTTGTCTCCTCTTCTTTTATCATTTACCCTTGACACCAAAGAGTGACGCCTCTACTTTCTCCTTCCAATATCACCCCTGAATCACACATTATTCAGCCCATAAGAATTAAGCAAATAAAGAAGTTCTCAATTTTTGTATGGATTCTCCTAGTCAGCATCTTAGTAAATGTATAGCAAACAGCATGGAGAATATGCAGGTTAAAAACAACTTACCGCCCACCACATCACAGATCTTCCCGCCAAAAAATATGTTTCGGCAGTTTCATTTCTACCCCTCTGTTTTCGGAACTTAGACTGAAAAAAAAATAAAATAAAAAATTTGAGTTAGGTCTTAAATGACAGAGAATATTTTATGAGACACCTAGTAATCTGTGAATACTTGTGAAGATCGGGCACAAACTTTCAACCATCAAATAAACTTTTTTCCGCATGAGTAGAACGAATGTTAATTCCACTGTCTATAGAAAAGTAAACAAGATCTTAGAATTATTGTGCTTGTTTGCCAATTTATATTACACTTTATCTGCTTTCAATAAATATTTGATATAAACTGTATTCCTCTACTATTTGTTACATATTACTACAAACAGATCAAAACAAAATTTCAGTGGAAGAATCCATAACAATGCAGTCATTGATAGACAAGTTTAAGTATTTCAGCTGTATATTGCCGCTGTTTCTAATCATTTCCTTTCTAGCAAGATGTCTGATTCAATAACACTCTTGATTTTCCGATACATTGAAGAGGAGTTTTGAAGATTTTTAGACCAATTAATCCTGAAAAATATGTTTAGAATTCAAGGCAGTGGCAAGATGGACAACATATGAAACTGTTTTAAATCCTAAAAATAGTTTCGACTCCACTTTTATGGTATTCTGAAAAAAACATTCACACTGCAGAGGTTTAAAATGGTCAGAACAGCCACTATGAAAAGCAAGAGCTCCATATGTACACAAACAAAGCAAAACATTTATTGCTTTCAATGAGATATTGGCTTCATTCCCAAGGTTAAAATATGGCTTTGTATTTTACAGAGGTCAAGAAAGGTTACATGACTGCACTAATTCATACTCTTGAGTGCTATCCTTTCCAAAGGACCTTTTTATCGTACAAATTTTGCCAACATATATGATGCAAACTCTAAAGTGTGTTGTTCTTGCAAACTCCCATGAGTCTGCAATTTGCATACACCATGCTGTCACATATTTAAGATGATTGACAACTAGACAGAGAGCATACAATGCGTAGGAAACGATAACGTAAAAAAACAATTGCCTTCCCAACTTAAGTGGCTGTTACCAACACAACCAAATCAGAGATCCATGGCTGGGACTGTAGGAAAAATAAATTCAAAGAAACAGGAGAAGGAATGATGTAACAGCGCTCTGCTGGAAAAGTTAAAAATCAACCAAGCTCTATCAAGAACCTGTCAGTCTCGTAAAATTACATCTGTTTGGGTCATTTGTCGACTCAACTCAAAGCGCGGAATATCACAGAAGCTCACGATACACACTGGCTAAAACGACGCTGTAATTACGCTTTTCACTACAGTCCTATATTCGAACCAAAGTTTTAATAGGGATCGAAAAAGACAAATCTGCACACGACTTTTATCATTGGTCAACTGAGCATTACTCTATTCAAGAACATGTGTAAAATTATGCACAGGTCCCAGACACTACGGTCTACTAAGACGAACTACTTACATTGCGAGACTTTCTCCATCGAAATTTCAGAATGCGAGGAGAACGAAGGTTAAAATATAACAAGGCAACCGTAGCAGATGGCTAGTGTGGGTTTTGTTGTTTTTTTTTTTTTCCGGAACGCCGCGACAAATTTGTTTTGAGACGATGCGTTGTCAACATCTTGAGTTTTGGCTATGCCTGCATTCAAGATCTACTCTTGTTCGACAAATAGCCTTTCCTAGAAATCCAATTCAGTTAACATGCCGTCTCCTAAAATATGACAATTACCGAAAGGCAGTAACACTAAAATTTTCTGTAAAATATTCTTACAAAACTTGGACTCACGAGGCGTACAGCGTAAGTTGTAAACAACCTCGCCTAGGTTTACGACCGAAGGCTTTTAATGAACTGCAGATTGTGTTAAACTCACCCACAGTCCCACGATCATGCAGGCTATAAAATAGATCGCGATGATGATCCAGTCGGCGACCTTCAGGCGCTTTTGGTCTTCAGCATCCAACGTCATGTTTATTGTCTTTCAGCGATCAAAACGGAGGGGCGCCAAAGTTCCACGTTGCAACAACTCAATTTGTTCAAAAATAGCAGCTAACCTCGGCTGTCTTGATTGCAAATTTTTGCCCTTTGAACCTTTCAAATCGTACTTCAGAAACTTGAGGAGATTTCGGCGAGGTATCAGCTTCCTGATGAAATTTCCTGCGAATGAAGAAGCAACCGGTTCAAATTACACTCAATGTTACGTAAAGGCAATGTTGCAAAACGCGATGGAACCTTCGGTAAATGGGAGAGTTGGGGGCGTGAAAAAGGAGTGAGTGACGCAGCACTCTGACGTTCTGATTTGTGATTGGTTCCTTCAAAACCCGCAACGCTTTGTTTTTAAGCATTGCCTATTGATCCGTAAATACAGGAATGGGAGGAAGCCCAAAGACGGACGGCGGATCGAAAGGGTAAACTGACTTCAAAGACTTACAAAAATAATCACTACAAAAAATAGATCTTTTTAGTTAACAACTAAAAATAACTTGTACGCTTGAGCTGATTGGACTCTCCTTGCAAATCATCTTAAGACTTGACTTATAAGCTTACATAAAACAAACAAAGACTTAAATTCTATGTTTTCTTTCGTAATTGACATTGTTTATTTTAATCAGGCATCTAATTGTTGATCCTTAAATGTATTTTATCTTCTTATGATTCAATATTCTTCAAAACAGTGCAAGTGTGAAAAAGTTGCACTTTAAAATCGTAACCTCTAAAAAGTTGTACCTTGATCGAGAGAAATTTTAAAAAAAAATTGGACGTGAACAATTGCAAATACAAACTTTGACCATCGAACCCGGAGATAAAAAAAGATTGACAAAATATTATCATCATCATTATTGTTATCATCATCATCATTATCAATGTTATCATCTAAAAAAATTGCAACATTTTTTAAGTCCTTGAAATTTCATCATTCGAACGACGTAAAGGTTGCAGAATCGATTTTGACTGACATGAACAGCATCTAACACATTGAAACTGTTTTGGATGACAACAAAGACTTAGAATACTCAACAAGAACTGATCATCTTCCGATATATTCATTGTTATGTTATGTTTTGTTTTGTTTTGTTTTTTCGAGAAATTCATGAAGAATTTGCAGCTGCAGCTCCTGCAAACATTCAATAGAGATTGGATTTAACTAGTTCATTAAAAGATACATCAAAGTAGATTCCTTGCGTTCAAAGTATCCTGTCCACTCCAAGCTTTGACCTGATATTGAAATTTACCAAAAAACGTGTGCCCTCGAGGAAACTTGTTATTTCCGCGTGCTCATAACACATCAACCAAAAAAAATTGTTGACCATTTTGATTTCTTAAGAAGCGTGCAAGTCTACAAAATTAGAGAAAGTGGTTTATTATGGGTAATGTGATGACCACAAAACGCGAAAGTCCTTTTAGAGTTGCGGTGAAACGAAATCATTCAAAGACCACACTGTGCAAACCAACTTGAATTAATTGGCCTATATTATATTGTAATAACGTCACCCTCGATCTTAACTTAACCAGCTTTCACTTTGACAGAATGGCCTTTAAATCCCTATGTTTATCTCATTAAAATTATGTTAGTTAAGTTTAAAAGAGATTTCATAGGGAATTTATTCGCGCTTGACTCACAGCGAAGTATTGCGTGAAAGTGTCACAATCCGTTGTTCGGTGAGTGAGTGAGGTGGGTTATGTGTTACGTAACGGAGTCTGTGCATCGAAGGCTTTGGAAACCTGAGTAACACGACAAACTTATTTACTTGGCTCTTCTATAAATATCAACAAAAATATGCGATTAGCATTCTAGTGCTTAGATATGAAGGAAGCAACTTCCAGACTCAAGCTCGCGTGAAAACTTTCAGTTTGGTCTTGATAAGCGAAGTAGCATTTTAGGTTTGTATTTTCAAGATAATTGGAGTAATTCTTTTGCGATAGTAGTTTGCCTTATTAAGCGCTGAAACCATTGAACCTTTCATCCCATTGATCTATATTTCGCTCAAATACTGGCGATAGTATAAAAACCCTAAATACAGAACTCTCAGAATAAATCTTTTAATATTTGCGCATTCACAGACAGTGTGACTCGGAACCCAATGTCAACAAATTATTATTTATTCCGAATTCTGTGAACGGCTGCCCTAAGGCATGTCTCAAAAGTTCGCCTACCTAAAAGCAATTATATGAGAGACCCATTGTTTAGACAACGTCCTCTTGAGCAGAATTGAGAGTCTTTCTATTCACGACCACAGAAGCATCGATAACGAGTTACAGGTACATTACATAATCGGGTGGCAAATACGTTCAAAGAGATACACACAATGTTGGCTCACGAAATTTGAAAGCATACAAGAAAACAGCGTGATACATAACCGCACAATATAATGCTATCATTCTTGGGCTACCAAACCCTCTTATGCTATTTTAAGCAAGGCAGTAAAATACCGTTGGCGCAATTCATAATTTTAAAATTGCAAACGAAATCTAGAAATGATGGTTTTACCTCAGTTATTTTGGGGCGTTGTTTCTGAATTAAGTTCAGGAGCGCATGGGTTTTTTCTTCGAATGTTGGCTTTAGGCATTTGACCTGTAGAGGCGAGTCCCAGTGATATTCATGTCAAAATTTGAAGCTTACAGAAATAACATCACGAAAAATCGATAACAAAACTGCGTTCCTCAAACATTGATATTACTTCTTTACAGCTTCGAATGCAAGAAAGATTCACACAAATTGGATTGCTATAGCTTACCGTTAATTACGTACGGCCCGTGGCTTTTGTTGTAGTGCAATGTCCTGTGCAACAGCACCTTTTGTCTAGTGTACTTTTTTACCACGAAATAGGACCCGCGAATTTGATAGCTTTCCTAATTACCTCTTGCCGAGCTTTATCCAATAGGGAAAGAAGAACTTTAACATTCCACTTAATGACCTATGAGGCGCTTGAAGGAAAAGACTTGAATATTTCATGTTTAAAAGAGCTGAACCGGCATAAAATCCACGGCATTCTCGTCAACTGCATGTTATTTTTATTGCCCATAGCCCTGATTTGAAGGAGTGATCTCTTTTCTAGAATATTCAACTACATTGTAAATGAATTGTGATGCAGTAACAGCGCACATCCAGCATGGTAACAAAATCATTCACTTCCGCAAATTTATCTCACGTGTTTATGATGAAAAATAATATTCTGTTTGCCTTTCGCATGAAAATTTCGCCAGGTTCAATGTTTGGTAACATTTCAACCCTAAACAAATTTAATCTGTCCTCTAACGATGGCGAAAACTGTCACGATTTCTGGTTTGCGTGCGCGAATAAAATGATCACACAAAGGAAATGACCCCAGTTAGCTTTGTGACAATCAATACCCGAAAGCCAGTTTGCAGAATAATCTCAAACGTTTTTCGCGTAGGATCACATAAGCTTCAGAAAAACTGAATGAAAGCGAAAGCAAAGAGATTGATTGCACTATTTCCGAATCATTTTAACTCCAGTTAAGTTGGTCACGTTTGCGCAACACATTTTAATGCATGAACTCATGAAACTCCTGCAGATACGTGGCAGTCAACGGACACGTGCGTTACATAAATACGAAGAAGAGTAGTGTAACAAATGTTTTATCAGGGTCAAACTAAATCGGATTAGTCTACGGCTTTTTTTTCCCTGTCTACTGTGCGTTGCAGCTTCAATGAATGTCAGCCAAAGAGTTCTGCTTTCGCAACGTGACGTTTTGACCTTTGAACTTCTTTCCGAAACCAGTTCTTAACGAATTCCTTGATAAATCTCTATTCAGTTTTGACCAGAATTTTAAAACTCTATTCAGCTGCATTAAGAGATATTGTTGGTTTATAAAAAAAATCCAACTCAATTGTTTCTGATCATATCAATTTCCTTTTCCTTCTGAAAGCACCCTCCAAAACTTTGGTAAAGAAGTTGCTTTACCTTTCGCTTAAGTCTAGCGGTTCAAGTACGATAATTCAGCTGGCTTTCTTCCCACATTTTCATGGATTACATCAAAATGTACTTTTGCAAAAGGCAAAGTACACTTTGCAGGTTCTCACATCACTAGCGAGGCAGCGACGTCCTTAACTTTTTTGTGCATGCGTCAAGAGCAGTGAAACTGTCCGCGCTCTCTCGCATAATTTTCACGTAGAAGCAGACTTCGCGGGTCTCCGCATCACCAATGAGGCAGTGACACCCCTTTTTGTGCACGTGCCTGAGGCTGTGAGATCGTTCGCACTTGCGTCGCACGTGTGACTGCTACAACATCGAGTGTTGGACGCTGCCTTGAAATCTTGTTGAATATTATGTAACAACCCTTGATGAGGAATTCATAGCACAAATATCTTTCCCCATTGATGGTTACATTCCACTGTGTATGAGATTCTGAATTCCCGATCCGGTACATAATTCAATATTTAAAACCCCAAGACAGTCCTTTGATTACAAAAGGATAGTACTTTCCGATTATGACGTTATTGTCAGCCACTTATGTAAACATTGTATCAGTCTGCCCTCTATTCGCTTTGGACCATAGTATTGGTATACAAAGGCTAAATTTAAATTTACTCTCTCTTTATGGTTAAGAAACGAGACTGAGTATGTTTTAGCTGTGACGTTTACTCTCGCATGATTTGAATTTTAGGTGAATTCTGTTTCCTACAAGCAAAAACCTTGACTGCTCGCAGTCGGGGTCAGAACAACTTGAAAGGTCACCCGACTATTTTTTTTTTTTTTTATTGAGCTCCTACGTGGCTCAAAGTACCGAACGGCGCCAGCCAAGCATTGTTGACATTTTTTGCTAAGTGCTTTAGTTACTAAGTAATACATAAAATAGCTGTCATGTCAACTAAAAAACATTTTATCATTTCATTTTAGCGCTCTCTTTGCTTATAACCCTCCCACGCTTTAACCAATCTGAAGTTTCTAGCACAACTTCTCTTCTTCATTAATTCCTTTGAGTAAATTCTCAACTAACCAGGTCTTTCAACGGGTTGGGGTCAAATTAATGTTACTCACTTAATAAATGTGATAAATGAGTGGTATAGTTTCCAGTCGACGGTATTTAGGGTTAAAATGCAACGTCCACTAATTGAGTTTACGCAGATATCAAAGTGAGACCATGAATTTTGAAGGAAGCGGAGGTTGTCGATGTTTGTATAAATAAAGACACAGTTTGACCATGACTCAAAACATTAGAGAAACATAAAAAGGATTTAAAAGTTAGAAAGAACAAATAACTTCCTGTTAACAGCTGTGTAAAGTCTCTTTATCGAATCACATCAACAAGGCCTTATCAAACAAGTCTTTTCTTTCTAATTCGTGGAATTCGCGGTGTATTCCGTCGATAAGGAGAGCTACATCATAGCTCTTTTTAAATTGAGAATTGGTTTTTGCAACCAAATTCTCGGTTAACGAAAATGACAAATTTTCCTATGTGAAAATCCGAGCTGCTTAAAGTAACAAAATCGAAAGGTCGCTCTTTGTTCGCTTCTAAGGTGGAGCAGAAATTCTGTTTCCCATCTGAAGGGTAAAATCTTAGCAAGGCTACTTTTGATGAACTAGTAAGTAATCTTTTTCCGCTGGCTAAACCGATATACGGGCTTCTGTGAATAAACCTGAAGGCTAAAAGTTTGCCATAATCATGACACACATTTGGATTTAATTAATTAATTTTTTTTTTTTAATATTTGTAAAATGGTTTATAGATTCCACCCGCTCAGGTCATCAATCACAAACTTAACCTGAGCTCTCAGTCGAGTCACTTGCTTACAATAACAGGATTTCTTCGAACTTTGCATTCAGATCATAATTAATCTGATTTCCGATAACTTTTATCCGCTTCCTGAAATCTCCACCCACTCGGCCCATGTTTTCTCTTCTCTTTTCATCGCTTTTCATCTGGTTTAGGATCCGTTATTATTCATCACCGGAGGGGGGGGGGGGGGGCGTGTCGTCCCTGACATAGTATAGAGGGAGGATTTTTGCAAAATTGATTGCCAATGAGGGGGATCATTCACAATACTGCTGAGCCTTAAGTAGGCCTATCCGGATTGTGCTCGGCAATTTTTCTAGCAACTTTTGGCGTTTAAAACAACTTTTTGCGGTTCTTGCAACTTCAAGCAATTTTTGCAGCCTTTCTAAGGAATTTCTTAGCAACTCCTAGGAATAGACGCGATAAAGTCAACGATTTCATACAAAACTTCGATTTATGCAAATTTCTAGAATGTTCTATAGTCCTATTGTCTACTATTAGAACGGATAATCGGCTAAAAAGGATGCACCAAATAATCTAATAATGACTGCAGTCGGAAATGAAAGATTAGATGCCGTCTTTATTTGCTAGCAACTCTTTAAAGCTAAGTGGATTATTGCAAAGAACGAGAAATAAAGCTAATAATTAATTCTCATATAAAAATATCAAGAAATTTAGGAGAAGACTTTTGAAATTTAGGTAGCAACTTCTTGGATTTTTTGCAATTTTTTAACAACTGGCATCTCAGTGAGCAACGTTCGAGCACAATCTTTGGACAGGCCTAACCATTGGAGGGTGGGGAAGGGGGTGGGTCGGGTCTGGTAAATTATGTTGTGACTCAACCAAAATCCTCCACTCTCCCTTGCCGGCGAAAAATTACGACCGGTCCCTTACTTTTTTTTATTTCGCATTCTTCGTATACTACGATGTAAACAAAGCTCAAACATACACACAAATTATCCGTTTTATTAAAGCTTATATAAAAATACACTTTGATAAAGAAAAATATATATTTGCGCCGTTAGGTCACTTCAAGCATTTCGGGAAGGGGGAAGGGAAACCTTTTTCATTCCTTTTTTTTTTTTTTTTTTGCTTTTCCAACTTATTTCGTACCTCTTACTCATTTTACGAACAGAAAGGAACTCAATCAATAACCAAGAACTTTTCAAAAAAAGAACACCGTTTCTTCCCTTACAAATCATCAGCAATGACCAGTTGCGTGTCTTTTAGCGTACATCCACCTGCCTCACCAACTTATCAAATACTACCGTTCATTTCAGAATTGGGCAGGAAATAATCAAATTTGTTTCCATCAAAAACAAACAGTTCTGTTTTTAAACACCATTCCTTTCCTTACAGACCATCATCAGTGACCACTTGCGCATCTTTTAGCGTACGCATCAGCGGCTCTGCCAACAAACCCAATTCCTTCTTTCCACTTTATGAAACTAGAAAAAACTAGAGATAGGAAAGAGAAGGATTAATGGGAAGATTTTCGAACAAGAGAGGACCACCACAAAAAAAAATGCGCAGTCGCGTATCTTTTAGCGTACGCCCACTGGCTTCACCTATCAGTATCAAATGAATCCTATTTATTTCATAAGCAGGCAAGAAATTAATCAACAATTTCTTTCCTTACAAACCATCAGCAATGGCCGGTCGCGTATCATTTAGCGTACGCCCTCCGGCCTCACCAACTTATCCAATACATCTTATTAATCTTTACGAGCAGCCAAGAACCTAATCAACAATTTTTGATAATACAGAAAGGCTTTTTTTAGACACTATCCTTTCCTTTGAAAACATTCTCAAAAGCCACTTGCGTATCCTTTAGCGAACGCATTAGTAGCCCTACCAACAAACTCAATACTCTCTATTCACAAAAAAAAAACCATTTCTTTCCCGACAAACTATCAGCAATGACCATTTGCCAAACTTGTAGCGTGCATCCACCTGCCTCACCAACTTATCAAATACTACCGTTCATTTCAGAATTGGGCAGGAAATAATCAAATTTGTTTCCATCAAAAACAAACAGTTCTGTTTTTATACACCATTCCTTTCCTTACAGACCATCATCAGTGACCACTTGCGCATCTTTTAGCGTACGCATCAGCGGCTCTGCCAACAAACCCAATTCCTTCTTTCCACTTTATGAAACTAGAAAAAACTAGAGATAGGAAAGAGAAGGATTAATGGGAAGATTTTCGAACAAGAGAGGACCACCACAAAAAAAAATGCGCAGTCGCGTATCTTTTAGCGTACGCCCACTGGCTTCACCTATCAGTATCAAATGAATCCTATTTATTTCATAAGCAGGCAAGAAATTAATCAACAATTTCTTTCCTTACAAACCATCAGCAATGGCCGGTCGCGTATCATTTAGCGTACGCCCTCCGGCCTCACCAACTTATCCAATACATCTTATTAATCTTTACGAGCAGCCAAGAACCTAATCAACAATTTTTGATAATACAGAAAGGCTTTTTTTAGACACTATCCTTTCCTTTGAAAACATTCTCAAAAGCCACTTGCGTATCCTTTAGCGAACGCATTAGTAGCCCTACCAACAAACTCAATACTCTCTATTCACAAAAAAAAAAAAAACATTTCTTTCCCGACAAACTATCAGCAATGACCATTTGCCAAACTTGTAGCGTACATCCACCTGCCTCACCAACTTATCAAATTCTACCGTTCATTTCAGAATTGGGCAGGAAATAATCAAATCTGTTTCCATCAAAAACAAACAGTTCTGTTTTTAAACACCATTCCTTTCCTTACAGACCATCATCAGTGACCACTTGCGCATCTTTTAGCGTACGCATCAGCGGCTCTGCCAACAAACCCAATTCCTTCTTTCCACTTTATGAAACTAGAAAAAACTAGAGATAGGAAAGAGAAGGATTAATGGGAAGATTCTCGAACAAGAGAGGACCACCACAAAAAAAAAATGCCCAGTCGCGTATCTTTTAGCGTACGCCCACTGGCTTCACTTATCAGTATCAAATGAATCCTATTTACTTCATGAGCAGGCAAGAAATTAATCAACAATTTCTTTCCTTACAAACCATTAGCAATGGCCGATCGCGTATCATTTAGCGTACGCCCTCCGGCCTCACCAACCTATCCTATACATATTATTTATTTTTAACTTAATCAACAACTTTTGATAATACAAAGAGACCTTTTTTAGACACTATCCTTTCCCTTGAAAACATTCTCAAAAGCCACTTGCGTATCCTTTAGCGAACGCATTAGTAGCCCTACCAACAAACTCAGTACTCTCTATTCACAACAAAGTTAAAACTTATGTTGTAAAAGAAAACATCAGCAATGACCAGTCGCGTAGCATTTAGCTTACGCCCACCGGCCTCGCTACCTTCTCCAATACTCGTACTCATTTTAAGAGCAGTCAGGATTTAAATCAATGATTTCCATTAAACACCATTTCCATTAAACACCATTTTTCTTTTAAACACCATTCCTTTCCTTAAAGACCATCATCAAAAGCCAGTCGCGCATCCTTTTGCTCACGCAACATTTCGCGGCCTTATCCAAGGTTCAAATATTTTTTTTTTTCACTTAAAGTAAAAATCAAAACTTTATCAACAACTTTTATGAAAACAATTCATCATCCAAGCCTCTCCCTTTTTTTAGCCGTCATTAAAGGCCAGTCGCGTATCCTTTTGCACACGCAACATTTCGCGGACTCACCCACGGTTACAATGTTTTTTTTTTTCACTTCGAGAACAAAATCAAAGCTCTATCAACAATTTATCAACCGAACCTCTCCTTTTTTAAACCATCATCAAAAGCCAGTCGCGTATCCTTTTGCACACACAACATTTCGCGGCCTCACCTACAGTTACAATTTTTTTTTTCACTTCAAGAACTAAATCAAAACTTTATCAACAATTTATCCACTGAGCCTCTCCTTTTTTAAACCATCATCAAAAGCCAGTCGCGTTCCTTTTGCACACGCAACTTTTCGCGGCCTCACCTACAGTTACAAATTTTTTTTTTTCACTTCAGGAACTAAATAAAAATTTTATCAACAATTTATCCACTGAGCCTCTCCTTTTTTAAACCATCATCGAAAGCCAGTCGCGTTCCTTTTGCACACGCAACTTTTCGCAGCCTCACCTACAGTTACAAAATCTTTTTTCTTTTTCTTTTTTTTCACTTTAAGAACAAAATCAAAACTTTATCAACAATCTATCAACCGAACCTCTCCTTTTTTAAACCATCATCAAAAGCCAGTCGCGTTCCTTTTGCACACGCAACTTTTCGCGGCCTCACCTACAGTTACAAAATCTTTTTTCTTCTTCTTTTTTTTCACTTCGAGAACAAAATCAAAACTTTATCCACAACTTATCAGCCGAGCCTCTCCTTTTTTAACCACCATCAAAAAACAAACGCGTATCCTTTTGCCCACGCAACATTTCGCGGCCTCATCCACGGTTACAAAAATGAACTGATGCACAAAGCTGTCCCCTCACAAACCAATTTCCTTAATTAAATAATTAATTCCCTCTTAGTTACTGATTAACATAATTTATAGATTAACATAAGATGAACGGAAAAATTCTCCTTCCATTCTTCAATCCCCCTGTACCCCCCTCCCCGAAATGCTTGAAGTGATCAGTGGAAGCGCGCTCTGATTGCGCCAAAGACAGCTCCAAAGAGCTGCCTCGCAGTTCTGTATTTACCAACGAAACCGCTGGTTAGTTCTCGTAGGAGGAAGGCATTCTGAAAAAAAAAGAGGAAAATAAAAGGTTTATTCAGTTTGGTACCAGTATTAGGCGTGTCTAAGGGTTATAAGGGGGAGTTCATGGGCAGCGAAAGTGGAGAAGGCATATGCCCCTGTTTTAGATGAAAAATGGGAAACTACGTCAAAGATATTTGCAATTGAAAAAGTATCAGTAAATTAATTAGTGATGATGTCGTGACGCTATGACGTCGTTTTCCAATCAGAAATAAAATAAAAAAAACTTTTGGATAGAATGCTTTTTGACTGAATGTCGTAAAACAAAAACTAAAGTAAATACAACGGCCAATCTGAAGAAGAAAGAAAATAACTTTAAGAGCCCACGAGAATTCATAGTAAAAGCAACCACATTGCCCAAAGCGCGGGAAAACGCGAGCGACTTAGTCGTGACTGGTTTTGTATCAGCTGATTTTTTGAGAAGATGGCGCGAATTTTTGGAAACTAAAGCAGAAGTAATATATTCCCACACTACTGTCGACACTCAGTTGAAAATTGCTATAGCTGAGTGGGCGAAAGTTTTCTGGACCAACTAGAGAACGCGGCACAGTAAAAACCAGAGCAAGTCCTGGATTGCTGTTCATTATTGCTCAGACAGTAATGGCCCAACTTCAATGCTATAAAGCGATCTGGTGACGATGATCAAGATTTTGTTAACATCATCCAACATTTTCCCTGATATCTCACCACATTCACATAACAAACATTCATGAAATTACAATCGAAAACGAGAAGGGGAATGTGAATTTCGATTTATTTTGGAGTGAGTAGATTGGGAATTTTCTTACCTTCTGTCGAAGAAATTCGATTGTCCTTAAAATAAAGGACAGGTCGGTGTTAGTAAAGAATTTATTTAAATGCAAAACTTTAAATTTTCAAACAGATAATAATGGAATTCTCTTCAATTGTTCAACTCAATATCTCACGAGAGAGCGCAGATATGTATCAGTTTGTTTATCATATCAAAACCATAGGCCTTAACTGACAAGAAATTCCATAAACGACTTTGGATTAAAAATGGTAAATGCTTTGCTATTCTTTAATCAACCTGACCGGCAGAGTGGTGCAAAAGGCGAGTGACGCGTACGTGTAAGTAGCTGATAGCCGCATTAATCCACACCAGCAATTTGCAAACAAATTGAATCGAAGGAAAATCTTAGCATCAATTTTTTTTTCTTTCTGCCCTTTTCTCTGACTTTTGCCAACAGAGCAGCAAAGTTTACTTACCCTCCCAAAGTAACTTTCATTTCTTTGTCGGCCTTAAACAGAAAGTAAGTTAAACAATTTAAGACGTTGTTTAGTAACATCAATTCGGTATATATCTGTTTCTTAAGGAGAAGGTAAACAACTTAAGCTGTTTTGGTCAATTTTTTCCCAATAGTTATTTGTTTAAAGATAAAGAAAGTGGACAGACACAGAGGTTAACTCGATGTAGCGCCAGATTCTTTCACGTCATGCCTTTCGTTTGCGCGCAGAGCATTACCCACATTCCGCCTCGTTTTGGAAAGTCTTAGAAACGAGACTGGCGTACGCGACTTATTGGAGGTTAAAAAATTTGACGGCTATGGAATTCTTAACTTAATCGATCAATATTTACCTCAATAATTCTTCTTTTCTTTCGGCATTCGGCTTTGCAGCTTTCAATTTGTGCAAGGAGTGATTGCTTCTCTGCCTTGTGTTGTTCTTGAATCGTTTTCAGTCTGTTGGAATGATATTAAGATGAATTACGGCCGCGCTGAAGTACAGATAGCGTCACATTTCAAGGGGCTTATCAAAAGTTCCTAAATGAAAACTGGTTACTGGACTACATGATTTAAAAAGTCACATATTGGAATTACGAGACCTGTTTCAGAGGACTCTGCCGACTTTATAAAAAGTACGGAACGAGTTGGAGGATTTTGGTTGTCACAGTAAAACTTACCTGATTCTCCCCCTTCTCTCTTCCTCTCCCCCCCCCCCTTCCACAGGCTTTGTGGCATTCTAACGAACCCCTCTCTTTGCCAGTCATTAATTTACAGTCTCCCCTTGATACTCTTTTAGCGACGAATGATTCCCCCTCCCTTCCACCTTAAAAACCATGTAATCACCCCATAATCCCCCCCCCGGCAATTAACAATGAGTGGTCTCTAAGCTCATAATAAATACAATTTTCTTTTAACTGATGTTATTACTTACTCTTTCTTTTTCTGTGATAGGACTTTCCTGTATTCGAGGCCCTACAATTTACAATGGAAAAGAATGTTACATTCGTACAATTCACATCAACTCTGAAGCTTAAAGTTTTAGTATGTACAGCTACCCAAGTGTTTAACAATGTTCATTTCCATCAATCAGTTCACATCAACCCTAGAAGGACGTGAGCCTGATTACGTTGCTAAGTAACAGGTTGAAAAAGGATTCCGTCGTAACTTACTTAAAGAAATCAAAAATTAAAAAAATTAATTAAAAATTATTAAAATGCTTGGTATTTTTTCCAGAGTCTTTTCACAGAAAGAAAATGCACCTTCATGATATTTTCATCCTTCCTTTTTTCGCTTTTACGAAGTCGCCTGCGGAAAAATGAGACATAAAGAGAGTGAACGAGGAAACTGAAGCAATCAGACATGATCCGATGTAACATCAAAACTTGTAATGCCTGGACACTGCAATGGTCACATAACCTCAGATCGAGACCCGACTCATCCCCAGTCTTCCCTCTATATAGAGACCCGTAATTATTTGTCACCTAGGGAGGGTCTGGAGGATTTTGTGAGGTTCACATGGTTTTCTGGGGGAACGGAGGGGGGAGGGGACATTTGTCGCTGACGGAGTATAAAAGGGGAGGGGGGAGGGGGTCTTTAGAATACTAGAGGGCCGTATGGGTGGGGTCGGGTGAATTTTACTGTGAGACAACGAAAATCCTGCATGTTATGAAAGAAATAATCACATTTCACTTACATTTTGAAGTTTTCACTGCGATTCTCCATCTAAAAGATAAAACAAACAACAAAATTAAGGATTACTTAGTGTAATAAGAGTAATCTTTACAACCGCATGAAAAGTTCAAAGAGGTCTGTGAAAGGAAATGAAAATAAAGAAAAAGAGAAAACTCGAGATTTTTCAAACACAAAGTTCGGTTATCCTATTGAGCTTTACCAGAACACTATGAGGCTGTAACACAGCGTGACTCATTGGCTTGTGTAGGCCCTCCTTTCCATTACAACGTTCACACATGCGCGAACGTCAGCTGACCAACATGTTCGCACGCTCTTTCCCGCCAAACGCGTTGTTTATATGACAAGGAGATAACGTTATCTGTTCTTTAACCCTTTACACCATAACATCAGTATGCATATTCTCCATACTGTTCCCTTTGCATTTCCTGAAGTGCTGACAAGGAGAATTTGTTTCACAATCAAGAGCGTCTGCAGTCATGGTAAACATTTCCTTCATCCTCGAGACCTTGACATTTTATTCCGGAGTAAAAATATTTTAAGAAGTCAAAGTACCAGAAGGTTGATACAAAAGCGCTCTATAAACAGGTTTTTTGAAACTTGATTCACTGACCTTGCCAAGCTTCTTTTCCATTTTATTTATGGTTATCTCTTGCTTGTACACGTTATCCCTAAGCTTTCCCTTTGCAGTCTGCAGTTTCTCTATCTCCTTTTTATGTTCACTGATCTTATTCATCAAATTTGTCACCCTCGACTGGAGCCCAGCGCCTTTGTTGCTTAGACTGGAGATTTCACACTTTAGCTCAGCTTCTTTCCTATTCCAAGGAGGAAATCAGAGAAAAAAACAGGTTGAATTTTTTAGATTAAATGTACCATGGTACAGCGCATACGCAAAAACTAAAGGCTACTCAGTGATATTCACCTCTGCTATGATTGGCATTAGTTAACCTTTTACACCGTTACATCAGAATATGTGTTCTCCAAGCGGATCTCTATTCATTTTCTAAAGTGCTGACAAGGAGAATTTGCTTGATAATCAACAGCTTCTTTAGTTTAGCTTTAGATGATCATTTACTATATTCTTCTGACCTTACTTTGCTATTCAGGGGTGATATTGTATTGACAAACTAGATGCAGTCAGTCTTTGGGGTCAAAGAGCAAGAAATTTTAGTTTCGTTTTTGCGACACTCAGTGCAAAATTTGCGGTTTTTTTTCGTTCAACACAACATCGATGGCGTAAACAATTGCACCTTCGACAGTGACTTAACTTTTACTCCGCAAATTTTATACAGTATTAGAAATCAAGAGAGGATATGTCCTTTGTTGTATAACTACATCATACAAATACGTAAAGGAACACTCACCGATCGCGGCTTTTTCTTTCTTCCTGAATTAACAGAACAAAAGCAAACAACAAATGATTGATTATACGCTTGTACCAGCAGTAAGGAGAACGATTTTTTACACATTTTTCTACTCGTGAACTTCAAATTTCCTCTAGTTTTTCTTTCCTGTATATGTTCTTTTTATGCATCTTCCCCAAGGAGATAATTGTGATTGGTTGATCTGCCTTGAACCCAGGTCCTCCATCCTTGAACCTCGTGAGGACAGGGCGAAAATAGGGAAAGCGACGCATGCGCACCGAATTTCACCGTGCACCAGGCCCAGTTTTTCGAAGGCCGATTAGTGCTAACCCAAGGTTAAATTTGATCTAGGTTTTTTACAATTTTTTTCAAAAGCCCGGTCTTTGGGATAATTTTCTCTAGTCATGTTAGAGCATCCAATCACCAAGTTTCTGACAAAACAAGTTATAACCAATTTTCTTCTAAAGCTTTCAGCTCTGAAATCAGATTTCACTGGGTTATCTTAACCCAGCTTGAAACAACAAGTTAACAATCCCATGCCACGAGGTGTGTTCTTTGAGGAAGGCTTGGGCCTGACTAGTCTAACACTTGCAACTGAAGTCAATTAACGAATAAAAGTGTTTCATTTCGCAACTTACCTGTAAAGATTGTTTGACTTTGCTGGTCTCATTCTGTACATATTTAAACATCGTACTCATAGCGAGCAGATTCTCTCGTTCTTTCTTAAACCTTAAACATGATTCAGTTTAAAACACAGAGAGTTAAACTACAGATTGAGTTTTAGGTGAGCAAGTTAAAGATGATTGTTGCAGACAAGAAAAAAAAATGTCAGTGACATAATTAGATTGGAAATTTCTTTAGTCATAAAACTTAAATGTTATTGAAAAATAAACGACAAAAACCTAAGGATACATTCATTACATGCATCTAAGGCTGAGTTCTTCTTACATTGGGGCATTATCGTTAGTTATGAGCTCGACTCATAAAGGTCATCCAAAAAATTATCTGGGAAAACGTAATAAAAGCTCTGGGCCCTGTCATTTAAAGGGTGGATAACACTTTCCAACGGATAAATCGCTATCCAGCGCATAAATTCTTAAACAACGAACTGCGCTATCCACTGGAGAAAAATTTATCCAGTGGATAGCGTTATCAACCCTTCAAACAACTGGGGCTGTGTTGTAATACAAAAAACAGTTAATTACGAAACGATAAAAGCTTCTCTCACTTGTCGGTCATCCACTCTACTGACTCCTTTTTTTCTTTCAACTGCAGGAGAGGAAAATTACTCTTTGTAAATAACTCTTGGTAAATTTGTTTCGATGAATCAGGCGGACAGTAACGTCTCAGCCGTAATTATTTAATATAGCTGTAACTTAAATTACACAAACAGAGCGATTTCATTGAGTGTCGAAAGTTATCCGGGAAATTTAATATTTCGCTTCACTCCGCTTCACGATTGGCCCAGATAACTTGCGCCATCCACCCTTTTAACCAATCAGTAACAAGATCTCAATCACCTGATTCCTGTCACTCACGCTTCTCTTCATTTTGATCGGCCTTAGGGAGAAATTAGATGCTAATCACTCTTACATGTTGAAGGACTAAACGCCACACTCAATCAAATATGCCCCGAGACCTTCAAACAGGACCATTGTGGTAGCGAATTACATACCTCTCTCTTTAAATGATTGACCATAATTTCGCGATCTCTTACTTTCCTATGCAACAAAGGAAAACATTTCAATGCACTATGAACCTTCCTAAACAAAAATACAATAACATCTTTCTATAGAACACTTGTAGAATTTCAATCCTCTAAACGTATTCTAACCCGCTCGCTTACCCGATTAACCAGACTGTTTTGTTATCATTTTTTATTGTTTTTATTTTCTCCACGCCCTCCTAAGTGATACAGTTTATGCTCTTGGGCAAAAATTTGTTGTTGATTCTTCTAAGAGACATTTTAACTTTGGCGTAGTGGCTCAGGCTAAAATGGCGCTGAGTCTGGCCCAAAACACATCCATGCACGCGAAGATAAAATTTATCGTTTTAATACACTTGATACTCACTGAGCTTGCAGGGTAGCGTCCTTTGTAAGCTTTAAAGTGGCGACTTCTTCTTGTGTCAAAGCTAATTGTGATGCCCTGTAGTGGAGCGGATAAATATTTAGATTCCATCTCTAGCATCAAAGGAGACGACCAACCTCAAACACTGACCTACTTTCAAAAACTAGTGTCTAGTCAAGTCTCTTCTGAAAACTGAAGGATAGTTTACCAGAGTTATCAGTGTCCAGTGTTTGAGACAGATTGGAAAAATTAAGAGAAACTGGAAGAAAAACTTACCGTCTTTTCTACAACTGGCT
The DNA here is from genome assembly GCF_964200805.1 of Pocillopora damicornis. Taxonomy (NCBI): domain Eukaryota; kingdom Metazoa; phylum Cnidaria; class Anthozoa; order Scleractinia; family Pocilloporidae; genus Pocillopora; species Pocillopora damicornis. The sequence goes on from NC_142674.1 coordinate 22,806,695, forward strand.
TCAAACGCATGAGATTTATCTTAAGGGATCCAATCGTTTCCGATGACACCCGATGTTCCAAAAACTGATAATATCGCGAGGAGTTCTAATGCAACCTAATCTCAAGAGCTATACACTGCAGCTAAGCCTGGGACCCGATCATATCCGAAGACACCCGTACATTTCCGAGGATGTTCCGAAATTTCTGATGATATCCCGAAGAGTTTGCATGGAACCTTATCTCTTGCGCTATACACTGCACCTCAGCCTGAGACCACCCCGAAGAATTTTAACGCAAACTCATTTGTTATACTTCACACGTTACCTTAGCTTTGGTTAAACTTCTACTCACGCAATGTTCTCTTGAAGCGTTTCTATTTCCTTCTTTTGGTCTTCTGCAGTTTTTCTCAGATCCTTTTATTAAAAATGATATTGAAACATTAATTAAACAAATATTAGCAAGTATCACGCGACATGCGGCTGAATCGGTTGTAAGCCTCATTCAAGGTATAAATTAGAAACAAGAGGATAAAGAATTCCTTAAAAGAGAACATTCAAACGACACAAATGCAGTGGAAACTACAACAGGTACATGACTATGATCTCTTAATTAAAGAGGGTTAGGCTAGAGACTCTTTATTGTCCATATATGGACCAACCAAGTGTCCTTAAACTATGTCATACAGCAACACAGCAACACCAACCTTAATCTTTGAATTGTCCTTCCAGGATGGCTGACTAAACGATTGCGAAAAAAATGGAAATAAAAAGAAAATTAAACGCTCAGTTAAGTTTTGTAAAAGAAACCCTAGAAGATTTTGCATGAAAGGGTAAGAAACTGAAAAAAAAAAGCTTCGGCAAAGAGAAAAGAATATTTATTTACAGTTTTCCTTTCGAAGTCTTCAGCAGAAGAATAAAGTAGAAAACTAACCTAGGCCCGACAACCGCTGACCGGATGTTTACGCTCATTACCGGATGTGATTTTGGTTTTCAATACTGTCTCTGAATGATATGTTTCTTTTACCTTTTTTTCTTCCCTTCTTCCGCAGTGCTCTGCTCAGGGGCTTTCACCTTGCATTCTGCGGACTGAAAACGCCAAAAATATAATTTTACGCCTTACTTTTTACAACCTGTGCGTTAGCCGACCTTTGCGTTCAATTCAAAACTCTCTTACTGACCTGGTTTTCGGCTAAAACCTGAGGGGAAAACAGCAAATGAAAATTGATTAACAACAGTTTCATTGTTAGAAAACTTGGTACAAACTGTGCAAATGTAAAATTTACCTGTTCTTGATTAGCCTGCTGGATCTCTCCTGGGAAAAATACGAAACGCGCATTCCATGAGGAGAGAAACTCCACTTACGACTCGAGTATGAAAGAACTTTCTTTCGACACAAAAACGAACTTAAAAGAGAAAAAAACGAAAAAAAAAGCAGCAACTTCTACTTACCGTCTTTAATTGAGGCCATTTTCGATGAACGCTCTTCGTTTCTCTCCTTGACTTAAAATAATTTCGCGTTAATCATCGATGAAAATCTCCACGCCCGTTTCGTTCAAAACGCAGTGAGATTCTGAGATTTGCGTACGTAGTCATGACGACCTGACGTTGCAATAGACTTAATTTGCCATATTTGGAAAAGCACAGGGCTTGCACGAGCTTCTTGTCACGCAATCTTGAAAAACTTGCTAGTAACGAAAGGCCTCGGAATATTACGATGGTCATTAAAGGCATTTTGTGTAAAGTTCGAGATACTTTCTGCTGTTTACCTTTGAAATTGATATCCAGACTTCATGTCACTGGTTATATTTTGACGTTTCTGTCCACATTTACTTCAGCAATGAATCAAAACTTCGTGAATTTGGTGAAATTTTTTTCTTCCCTAAAAAAAGAAGAGGAATTTTCTCAATTTTCACGGGTTTTATCTGGAATGCATTGGTGCCATTCAAAGTATTTCTTTGTTTCAAATGAAATGTTCATATTTCCAA